>NC_053026.1:34972921-35187003 GCF_003073215.2 Triticum urartu
CATTTAGGTTCTTATCGACACCGAGGCACCCTAAAAGCCAAGGTTTTATCATTTAGGGTTTGTCGACGTCGAGGCACCCTAAAAGCCTAAGCTTTCATCATTTAGGTTTTGTCGACGCCGAGGCACCCTAAAAGCCTAAGCGTACATCATTTAGGTTCTCATCGACACCGAGGCACCCTATAGAAGCGAAGTTAAGTTTTCATCATTTAGGGTTTATCGATGCCGAGGCACCCTAGGTTGGGCCTAATCACTTGGCACTAATCACTTGGCTCTATTGCCACCTATGTTGGGTTTATCATCTAGGGTTTATCGATGCTAACGAGAATTCTAAGTTGGGCCTAATCACTTGGCTCTATTGCCACCTATGGTTTAATGCAGCAAGAATGGCGGGGCAGTTGATCCTACTTAACTAAGTACTAAGATACCCCGGCCCATGCATGAGTCGCAAGTACCCCATATGTCCTATTTTTCGCAAAGTCATGCTAAAATTCACGGAAAATTTCAGCATGACCTTTGCTGAAAATAGGACATATGGAGTACCCGAATTTGCTGGAACGGAAGTTAATCGACATTCCGGCAAACTCAAGGGCCTCTCGGGGTACCTGCAAATTCATTACCCCACCCCCACCCAGCTGCAACCCCACAACACCCCACAATATCATCACGACACGATGGGCGGAGACGAAACCCCCCAATATCATCAAAATACTCCAGTTATGAAGTAAAATTCCTGAAGTGTTCCAGGAGTAGAATCTGAAGTGTAGTCAGTGGCTTCATCTATGTGCGTAAAAATCATAAAAATTCAAAATCATTTGAAACCTGATCACTAGTCATAAAAATTCAAAATCATTCAAAATCAAAATCTACTAATCAGTTCTTGTGCTCATCCAGTAGCAACATCTTTCATACATGATCAGTAGTCATGTACCAAATTTTTATTTAAACTGAATTTGCAAATCAACAAGAGCTCTACTAGTTTCAGACTAGATTTACACTAAATACACTAGAGTATTTGACCAGTAGTCATGTGAACTCTTTGAATTTGTAAACACTTCCAGACTTGAGCATTAAGAGTTCACAATTGCAAAAAATGTCCCTTGTTCCTGAACTTGTATTGTACTCCATTCATTCAAGCAGAAAGAAACAAGTATTGTTGATACTCATGTGCTTCTTTCCAAATAATTTTATTTATTCAGAGTTTGAGAAATTTTGAACAAAAAAAGAACGCAAGATACAGACTGAATTTGATGTTCAAAAATAACTGATACTAGCATGCTATGGTACCGATAAAGTTGGGTCATAGTAACACACAGTAACATTTCAGGAATCCAAATTGAAACAATAAATCATAGCTAGCTAGCAACTGAAAATCAAATTGGCACTTTCTCCAAACTCATACATGTCTTCTCTTTTTGTAGCATCAGTGCTCACCTTGATGGATTAACTGAATTTTCTACAAACACCAAGTACTAGGGCACACAAAAGTTCTGAAATTTGTGTGCCTAACTGAATTAACTGAATTTTCAGTAGCCGAATAAACTGCATTTTCAAAACTAACAAATATTAATAGGTTGACTATAGCAAATCCAATTTGCATGCTTCACTACATATAATTTACAATAATCCGAGGGGACAAATACAGCACTGGAAAAGTCAATTCAGGTTTATCTGAATTGGCAGCTACAGTGATGCCATTTAAAGCTAGCTAGAGGGAAAAGGCATTTAAAAAAATCATCTCATCTCATATGAGGAGTGTTAATCCTAAGACTAATAGTTTGTTGTGCAGTACAGCTACAGTGATGCCCTGTCCATTTTGTCCCTCCCCGACTAGATACTAGAGTAGCACTGTTGATGCCCTATTCTTGCCGAACTTTATGACAGTATATACAACAACTTATCCTCTTAAGCCAAAACAAGTTTCTAAAAGCCAGATGCAACTTGTTGAGCTAATTTTGAGCAGAACTCCTTGAGGAACTAGCAGCAAAAGGTACTGAACTAGCAGCAAGCTTGTGTTATTGCTTACTAAGGTACTGAACTGATCAGAACTTCAGAACAGTGAGCTTTACATACTAATTTCAGAGGGATTTGAACCTAATTTGACCTAAATTCGAGAGGGATTTGACCTTATTTTGCATCTACACTAGCCCCTAATCCATGGCTAGAGCTAGTAGTAGGAACACATGGTAGAGTAATTAGGCAGCCTTGAGGAACCCAAATCCATGGCTGCTAGATCGAATGAAACAAGGAGGGGAGTCGGGGGCACCTTCACCTTGGGTGGCTGAACGACGGCGCTGTGGATTTAGAGCTCTAGGTGGAAGAAGCCCTTGATTGCGGCGACTGTGGTGGCTGGGTGCCCCCCTCCTGCTCCTCCTCCTCGAGCAGGACAAGGTCGGCAGCTACACAGTGAGGAGAAGGCCCTCCTCTCCTCTCCGGGCGTCGTCCTGGTCGCTTGCCGGCGCGGTCTACCTGTAGAGACGAGACAAGAAGGGGTCAGGGGTTTGGAGTGGAGGGGGGCTTACGGGCGGAGGAGGAGGGGGGCTTACGGGTGGAGGAGGACGGGCAGCGGCGCAGTAGGGGCGGCGGAGGGAGGCCCTGCTGGGCTCCTGTGTCGGCTGCGGGGCAGTGGAGGCTTCGGACGGCTGG
Organism: Triticum urartu; assembly: GCF_003073215.2. NCBI lineage: Eukaryota > Viridiplantae > Streptophyta > Magnoliopsida > Poales > Poaceae > Triticum > Triticum urartu. Next base: position 34,975,565 of record NC_053026.1, read on the forward strand.
GTGCGCCGTGGCGTCGGGCTGGCAGTCGTGGCGGCAGGCGGGGGAGCCGGAGCGGGTGTGGAGCGGTCGCGGGGGTCGTTGGAGCGGGCCGGGTGTCGTCGGAGCGGGCGCGGTGGGGGAGGGATGGGGGATCTGGTGAGGGAGAGGGAAGGGGGGATCGGGCGAAGGGGTATCCAGCTAGACACTATAGCAATGGCGCACCACCCTCTGGTACGCCATTAGTAGTTTTTTTTCTGATAGCAATGGCGCACCCTCCTCTGGTGCGTCATTAGTAACTTTTTTTTTCTGACAGCAATGACGCACCCTCCTCTGGTGCGCCATTAGCAACATTTTTTTTATTATTTCTTGTTGCATCTAATAATTTGTTTTTTATCAAATTTGTTATTTTCATGAGGACTAGAACAGAAGATATCATCAAATATCATCAATTTTTTTGAAACTATCATCAAATTTGTTTTTTTATTTTTAATTGAAAATATCATCAAATTTGTTATTTGAAGATATCATCAAATTTCTTATTTGAAAATATCATCAAATTTTTTATTTAAAAATATCTTCAAAAAGTGGGGGAGGGTGCGGGTGTCGGCGGCGGCGGTGGAGCGGGCCGGGGGAAGGTGCGGGGTGTCGGCGGCGGTGGAGCGGGGGAGGGTGCGGTGGGTCGTCGGCGGCGTGGAGCGGGGGAGGGTGGTGGGTCGTCGGCGGCTGTGGAGCGGGGGAGGGTGCGGTGGGTCGTCGGCGCGGTGGAGGGGAGGGTGCGGTGGGTCGGCGGCGGCGGTGGAGCGGTGAACCTTTTTTATTATTATTTTTTGAAAATGAAGAGGGAAGAGGAGGCGCGGGTCGGATCGAGATCAAGATGGAGGGGGAATCAAGATCGAGATGGAGGGGGATCGAGATCGAGTGTCCTCATAAATATTCAATATTTTATCATATTGAATATGAAAAAATATCATCAAATTTGAAAAAATATTCATGAATTCAAAAAGTGCCCATGAAATTTAAAAATATTCATGATATCAAAAAGTGCCCATGAAATTTAAAAATATTCATGATATCAAAATATATACTAATGGCGCACTTCTACAGGGTGCGCCATTAGTAGTTTTGCAAAAAAAAAAGAATAAAAAAAAATTCAGTACTGGCGCACTCCATGTCTGGTGCGCCATTACTAGTTAGAACTAGTAATGGCGCACTTCGGTAGGATGCGCCATTAGTATGTATGTAAAAAAATTATCACTAGTGGCGCACCTATTTTCTGGTGCGCCATTAGTGTCTTCCACACTAATGGCGCATCACCAACTGGTGCGCTATTAGTATATAGTAGTGGCGCACTACTTCCCTGGTGCGGCATTAGTGTCAATCCTATCTATAGCCCTTTTCCTAGTAGTGACCGGCTCCTAGGATGGTGGCGATGGGGCGCCTCACATTGCCTCGACTGCTAGTCTCATCCTTCCCGTATGTCTTCCTTGCCGGCCGTCTCCCCTGCCGGCAGTCACACCCTGGGCCGGCACGCCTCCGTCTATCTACCTTCCCTCCCCCCGCTTGATCCACATGGCCACCAGTGCCGTATGTGCCTGCCACCGAGGCACTTCCTCACTAAGCCCCACGTTAGATCTGGCGGTAGGATCCCATCAAATTCCTTCCACTCGCCGATGTCGCTTGCTCTTCCTGGCGTAGGATCTTGGGCGGTTGGTGGTAGGGCTCCTCAGCCGATTTTTCCACTCTTGGTGGCAATGTGGCGGCGTCCATCCTTCCCCTGACCCGTGGCCATGGCCCAAAAAGATTCTGGTTTTTTATGTGTCCCGGTGGTGCCTCCTCGGCGGCGGTTGCGATCTGGCGTTCGGCGGGCGGTGGACGCTTGTGCCCTTGCAGTTGGACTATTGCTGGTGCGGCTCCAGAGCCGACGACCTTCGACCTGCTTTTTCTGGTGTCCATGGTTGTTGCTGTCTCTTCATGCGACGCGCCGGCCACGACACTCTAGATGTTGCGCCTCCTCCAGCCTCTATGCCTCGCCGGTCAGTGACTGCCTTAGCCTTGCTTGTCCCGAGCTGCGTCTCCTCTAGTTCCTACCTTGCCGATATCGCTGGTTACCGTTGCGTCCCCTGCATCGGCCCACTTCGCCCCGTAGCCCCCAATCACGGCCACCTCGTTGTCCCGCCACCCGTCATGTCCAAGGCTCACGTGTCCTGGGCTTTGACCTGCACTTGACTTTCGACTCCCGGTTTCTAATCCCTAGCTATGAGATTGCTCAGACCTAGGCCAAGAAGAAATCCCTTCTCGGCTTGCTGGTGCTAGCAGTTGCAACACTAGCAAGTGTTGTCCCCTCCTTGGATGCGTTGCTATGGCCTCTCTTTGCCCCTCTTAGAGCACTAGGGGAAACCCTAGGTCTGATTCTTTGGATCAAGCGGCGACGGCACCACGCCGTCGTTATCCTTCTTGAATGTGCCATCTTTCATGATCCCGATGTCTACGGTGATGGACTTGTGGATGTGGGTCGTCATGTTGTTTCGGATTGCTTCTTATGTTAGGGAGTTTAGCTATGTTGTGCATTTATTTGGCAGAGCAAACCTTTGTCTCTCTGCTCTGGACACCGTGTTCATGCCATCTGTATTCGTGCATGTGTTGTACTCTCGCTTGTACTCATTCTTTATTCTTCTATCAATGAAAAGATACGCAAACTTTGCTTATTCTTCTATCGATGAAAAAATAGTGCTGACCAGGCCCAGCTCGGTTCATGCGAGGTGGGTAATTTCAGTCAACTGTATGATGGTCGAAAAAAATCAGAGAAATGCACAGTCCTTTATTTATCTACTAGTACTTATATATTTGGCTAGGATCTTTTTTTTTTTGCTGGATGCCAACATATTTCACGTGTTAGGAGCTCTAGACTTTAATTTCAATCAATCGATTTCCCATGTTTTGGCAACGGCCGGATTAATTAATCAGTGACCATGTCACTTCGGTAATGCAACTAGCTTGCCCGGGCTCACTGTGGCCTCAACAAGGTCATGTCTTTGCTTTATTCATGGGGAGGTGAGATCGAAAATAGATGATCCATGGAGACGTGCGTCAGTGTCTTGAATTATAGTGACCTTTTTATTTGTTGTTGTTGCTTTTGATGGGTCTTTGGAGTAGATGACAAGGGTCAAGACGTGTAGACCTTTTGTTTATGTGAAATGGAAAACCTTGTAGACAGGGCTTTGGAGCCCCACCTCCTCTCATATTCTTGGCAAAGATAGAGCAGTGCACATGGTGACATGCATGCATGCATGACCGCATGTAGGTAGTCACGAGCACCTGGCCTTGGCAAAATGAGCAAGATGGGGCGCGCTCTAACAACCAGCAGTGCACATAGCACGCGGGTACATGTGCAGCTAAAATGAGGATCAGCTCATACCAGATCAGCTAAAATGAGTTTCACGCGCTGAGAGAGATACATGAGCTTGTTTATTTTGTTTGTCATCTTGATTTGTTGCGTCTTGTCTAGTCCCACTCCATGGGCTGAATTCCACAACTGGGATAGAAGGAGTATCAACATGTGTAAGTCTGGGTTGGTGTGGCAGAATTACAACCTGACTAATTGTAAGTTGCATTTGCACAACTCTTGAAAACTGCTTAATCAGACCACCAAACACAACTGTAGGAAACAAACTAGCTAGTAAACTGCGTAAATTTCTTCTTCTTTCAGTAGGACACATCTTAACAGAACAAGCACAGAGTGATCGCTCCCTGATCATCAAATACACATGCGGTTCAAACTTCAAACAGAATCGTCCCAACTGAACAACATTACCATGCATGCACGGCAAGATTCAGAGTACAAGTTGGAAATAAACGGAGCCACCTTAAATACTAGCTGAATAATGATATGCAGGAATGAAATTAGCACAAGCAAGACAAACAGTCAGTGTAAGAAGACATCTCTAAAGTACAGGCATGTACCCCCAACATTTTCCTCTGCACTTTATTTCCTTGTTTGAACAAACACATGTACAGGCTAAAAATCATTATGAGACGTTTATCCGTGGACAATTTTACAGGTACTTTAAGTTGCATTTCCGCAACTCTAGAAAACTGCTTGATCAGCAAGGAGGTTGATACTAGGAACCTATGTTGAAACAACATGCATGTGTGTATGCATATAAACTGCACTACCAATTTCACCAACATCAATTAGACCCAAGATAAGCTAATTATGCATGTGAGGCACTGAGTATATATGCATACAAGCATAACTGAAATAATTTTGTATGGTGAAATAAAACTATAAGCAAAATTTCTTAATTTGCTAGCTGTACCGCAACAATTCCTAGAGGTTCAGGGGAACCAACAGCTATATATACCCACAATGGATTACGCCAGCGGTTGCATGAAAAACAATGGTTAACATATATATACTTCATGAATATATATAAAAAGTGCATGCAGTGACAATCTCACCAACATCAATTATACTGAAACTGGAGATAAATGAGCATAGAAGTGATGTCTGATCATATAGAGAAAAGTCAAATACCACTGTATCAAAGACGACCAGAATTCAGTAATTCACACATAGGGCAGTACACTAATAAATTCACACAGATAAGCTGCACAAATAAGCATATAAATGATGTCTGGTCATATAGAGAAAAGGTCAAATACTACTGCATCAAAGATAAGGCAGTACACTAGTAAATTCACACAAAACATAGGGCAGGGCATTCGATCAATCGTCGCAGCTAGCATAATGCACACTCTACGTTATTGCACTCAATATTCATCAGTCTCTCATCATCAGTACCTCACGAGTCATGAGAGGATCCATAGACATGATCCGCTGCTTGCCCTGCTTCCCAGTCCTACTCACGGCCGAGGATGAGGGCCAGGAAGCTGATGGTGTCTCCCGCCGCGCAGACGAAGATGCCCACGGTTGAGCAGATCCTGAAGAAGAGGTCTCCTGGGTCGGCGACGAGGAAGAGGCGGGCTAGCGCGGCGTAGAAGCAGTGGCCGCCGATGGTGAGCGCGAGCGCGAGGTAGGCGAGGGCACGGCGGACCCAGCGACGGCGGCACTGGAGACGCAGCGCCAGCGCCGCTGCGGCCGCCTGGAGCGCGACGCAGCACAGCATCCCGATACCTAGGGCGTTCATCACAGCTTCCTCCGCGTCCGTCAGCAGGCCGCACCGAAGAAAGAGGGAGGACTGCGGAGGAGGAAATTCAGAACGCGAAGGAACATGAATAGCGACGTGGAAGAGCTCGCCGACTCGTCTTTACATGGCTGCACTGGACGTGGAAGAGCTCGAGTGCGTAGGCCAAGCCGAAGGAGAACACGAAGGCGAAGGCGAAGGAGAAGGCGGTCACGAGCACCCACTCGCTGACCTCTCGGACAACATCCGGACGAGGCGTCTTCTTCGCCACGGTCACCGGTAGCAGATGAGGAAGAGGCGTCTTCTCGCTGCCAGTGCCATCCATGGATCCAGCCTTCTTCTGCGGGGACTCCATGGATCCAAGGCTCCAAGCTAGCTAGTCAGGACAAGTGGACAAGAAGAAGATGAAGCATTAGCATGAAAGTGAAGCATCTCCGGGAACGGGGACACGGAGGAGGAGGGGATGGACTCACCGCCGCTCGTCGATCGATGTGAGAGATGCTTCCCTACTCCTGTACTGATCCCTAGCGTGACTATGGTGTGGTGTTGGAGCCTGGAGGCGGAGGACTATGTTGTGGAGCCGAGACGATGCAAAGGGACGCAGCGTGGGCGCCCACCACGACGTGTCGATCGAGCCGCGCGCGCGCACACAGAGGCCCATGTGACTGTGGACAAAGGAAACCACGGGGAAGGAGAGGGCATGCCATCTTTGGCAATGCAATGGGATGCTTAATTTGCTGGCAGATGTACAAAACTGTGAGTGAACCTCAGCACACCCATGACATGCAGTAAAAAAATAGCTAGCTCATTTTAGCTACGCGCGCGGTCATTTTCAACTAGTATGATTTCTAGTAACACCACTCTTAACGACGGGTGCCAAAGCAATCATTTTAGCAAGCTAGCTTCTACGACATTTTGACCGAATCATTTCATTGTTTTTTAATATCTTTTTTATGCATGATTGGATGTCGTTAGCTGATGCAACCTTAACTTCGAGTTACATTGTGTATTACCACGTGACGCTGGGTTTTCCATAAGATCATTCCCGAGCTTATTTATCTATGTTGAGAATGGATATGGTGGGCCTCCAAAGGTCTGTATGGTCATCTTGACCCTTATCATCTACTTGAAAAGCGTGTCAAAAGAAGGAAGAAAGTGATGGCCATTGATGACACGTCTCCACCAAGGCATAAAGTGCCGAGCCATCACGTGCTTTCCAACAATCCATGCTTTCAAGGCATTATCTTGAGTGAGCTTAATTTTTCTCCCTTTTATCCCTTTTCATATTTTTTTTAATTTCTAGGCGATGTCAATATACATAAGTAATTCTCTATTAGTTCTCCTTTCTCATTACTTTACCGGGAAGAGACCGGCTCCTATGAAGGAATTAGCTTTGCTCTAATCGTAACAATCCAGATATTGTTGTAAAGCCTAAAGCCTAACCCTAAACTATAAACCTTAAAATATATAAACCCTTGCTTTAATAAAGTGAGATGGTAATTAGTTAATCTCTTCTGAACACATGGAAAATCTATCACTTGGGAAAAAAATCAAGATCCTTGCATGCTAATCTGTCACATGCTCACATATCAAATGACCATGCCTCTAGACTATATTTGCTAGGACAACTAACTTTTCTTTAGCGCCAACTGAGCTTCAAAGAATCTGTGACATAACGAGATCACAACTTAAGTTTGACCATTAAATTAATGTAGCTTGCGTCAGAATTCATATCAGGTTACATATGCACATCAAGTTGTTTATAATTGATCAAGGGGTAGTCTGGTGTAAGAAATCAATTGAAGTTTGGCTCCTAAAGTGGGATAAGAACCCTTAATTACGATGATGCATCCGGTGTGCATGTGTCCCCTGGACTCATTTGCCACCCTGATGGCAGACAAACAAAATAAACTCATCATCATCGAAGCTCACAATGCCCACTTGTACGTTTTCTGAAGGTAACACCTTAGGATCGATATTATGAAGGGGCTAGTGGAGGTCGCTTGATCTGCATAGTGTCAGTCCTGAAGTGTTACAAAACATTTCATAAAACACCTTCAATACACACACACACATCGTCCGACTTTTCAATCAGATGATAAAATTAATCACTAAGTAAATTTTCATGGGTTGATCTTTTGATAAAAAAGCGTGTAAAAAACTATGCTAGAATTAGGTGGCATTTTGACCACTCCTAGTACGCACGCCTGCAAAATTTTCACCTCGACGATCCCAATGCACCATCAAAGGCACATAGCTATAAATTCCACCTTGGCAGCCGTTCTCAGTGAACCATCCTTAAAAAGGCATCTGATGCAACGGGCTGCTGCCGATGGTGTATTGTACTTCACCACGGCCTTGAAGCATCCAATTAGGGTATTGCTGGCCTTGCAACTGCCTTCTCGTCATCCACTAGTCTTCCTATATTGTCCAATAGTCAGCTTTGTGGGCATCGCTGGCCCTGCAGCTGCCTGATCATCAGCGCAGCTGTTCTCGCGCTCGACAAGGCACATGAGGAGGCAGCCGCCATGCAGATGTAGTAGTCGGGTTGCATGACACACACCTTGTTGATGACGGCCGCACCGCACTTTGGTGACTACCCGGACACCTCCTCTATTGGCATGGCAATCCCACCATCGTCGTCTCTGGTAGCAATCCGGGTGACTGATGTGGCAGCGTGGGCCACAAAAGGTTAGGCCATATTTGCGCACCTTCGGCTTTCCCCTGCAGGAGCTACTCATGGGGAAGATCGCCCGGATTGGCAGGGTGCCACTGACCATGCAACTGGATGAAGCAGCTATTGCCTATTTTCGTGAAATTTCTCGTCGCATAGGAGGCTCGCTAGAGGGCCAATGCGAGGAAGAGGGGGAGGGAGGGATTGAGGTTTCCATTTTGACTGTCACTGGGACGGCGGACGACCAGAAACGCCCGTTACAACGTGCGGATGGGAGCCAAGCATTTCCCCTACTTTTACTGACAACGGTTGCGATTGGACTAAACTTGAGGAGATGAGGGGCAGGGGGAGTCATATTTGAGGGATTAAACTTTTTGTGGGATTTGCTAGCTGATACTTAATTCTCCAAAACAAAAAATTCCCGTCAAATATGACTTTGGGGGATCTCCTATAGATGCACTAAGGCCCTATTCCCCTTTAATGCCAATCTTCAACTTAATTCCTATGCCAAAATCCCTCTTGATCAATTCTAAACCATATCCCCGGAACTTGACATGCATATGGATGAGTCCTTTAACGGTGCCTCCGGCTAATATGGGTCCTCTATCAGACTGGATTGGACGGTCCAGATGCGATGGAATACACTAACGTCACATGAATTATATGGAGGCCCGAGGGGCATTTTTGGTATAAAAAATCAAACAAAGGAGGTGTTCCCTCTCAAACTAATCGATGGGAATTTTTTGATGGAATTTAAGGGCTATTTTTGGTAGGCATTTTATCAATTTCATTCTCGTCACTCCCATCACTTTTAGTTCCCCCTACACCGCGGCAGTGCTAGGATTTGACCTCTCGTTGGCGTTGGGGTCTCGTCCCTTGTTAGGAGGATGGAGTCGCACGTCTACCTTACACTATCGGCCGCTTCGCTCCCCTTCACCCCACCCCAATCCCATCTCGCATCTCCTCTTTACCGAAGAAGACGAGTGGAGCCCGTCCTTCCTCTCGTGTCCACCGCTTGGAGATGATCAATTATGTGCCATCCCTCCTCCCTAGTCCTCTATGTGTTCCTCTAGCCACGAGGTGAGCCGCTACCCCCGGCCGTCCCCATTACCCCGTGGTTATTTGTGTCCTCTAGCTCACCTCTCTGATATGGCTGCAGGTTTCTCTGGCCATGCATGTCTTCTAGGGGAAAGTGGTGGTTGTGCATCTAGTTTTCATTCCCATGTCTTCCAGGGGCAAAGTGGTGGTTGCACATGTCTCTTCAAGTTCTGGTTGAAGAAAAAATGGAAAAATAAAAGTAGGGGTAGAGAGGGAATTTTGTAGAAATGAAAATATTCGTAGAGTCCTGGAATTATGCCCAATTTAAATAAATATGCTCTTGCAATTTTTAAATACTAAAAAATTTGAACAAGTTTGAATTGAATTTTGAATCTAACCAGATCATTCCCAAATGAGCTAAAATTTGGACGGGTGGGTCTTGCCATGGTGTAGGGACTATAGAAATATAGTGAACATTAATCTGAACGAGGAAATGATGCCACTTGAATTTGTTGGACAAAAGAAAGAAAAGCAAAGGCTTGAGATGGGATTTTTGAAACTTGATGATGGTTTGGTTGGAACGAGCAAGATGAAGATTAAGGGAAGGAGTCCCACACAAGATCACAACAAAATTAAATATGCCACAAACAAAGCAATGATGATTATGATGCATGATGCAAAACAATGACAAGAGGCAACACCAAATTATACAGCATCCAACATGGATGACACAATTAAGGTAGGCATTACATATGGGTTGTTACAGATCTGTACGGCGATCCCTAGTTGTGCGACCTAATCCACCATATGACATAACGAGATCGTCAAGTTAAGTTTAACCATGAAATTAATGTAGCTTGCGCCAGAATTCAAATTACGTTACATATGCACATCAAGTTGTTTATAATTGATCAAGTGGCATAGGAAATCAAGAAGATTGGCTCCTAAAATGGGATAACAACGCTTAAATAGCATGATGCATTGGATATGCATGTGCTCCCTCGACTCATGTGCCACTGTGATGGCGGACAACAAGATAAACTCATCATCACCGATGCTTGCAATGCCAACATCTCAATGATATAAGTTGTTTCCATGTGTGTGTTGTGTGAAGGTGACACCTTAAGATCGATATTATGCGGAGGCTATTGGAGGTTGCTAGATGTGCATAGTATCAGTCCCGGAGCGCTACAAAACATTTCATCAAACACCTTCAAAACATACTCACACAATCCGACTTTTCTATCTGCTGATAAACTTAATCGGCAACAAATTTTTCATGGGTTGATCTTTTTATTAAAATGTGTGTAAAAAAAATATTCTAGAATTAGGAGGCAAATTGACCACTCCTGGCACACACGTCTAAAAAGGGTGACATATATGATATCTGGTCGTATGGAGAAAAGGTCAAATACTACATGAAAGATGGCCACAATTCAGGTTAACACATTACACAAATACTTCCTCCGTAACTTAATATAAGCCGTTCACACTATAATTGTGTAAAAAAAATGTCTTATATTAAGTTATGGAGGGAGTACTAACTAGTGTCGTTGATCTATCCAATTAACAGTAGTACACTAGTAGATTCACACATACATCACTCGGTGAATTGTACCAAAGCTGGATAAATAAGCATATAAATGATGTCTGGTCATATAGAGAAAAGGTCAAATAGTACGGCATCAAAGGCGATAACAATTCATAAACTTTTATATGACTTTTTAGATCACGACTGAAGTCTTACAAAAGTTTACATAGGGAGTATTAACTAGTAACATGGTGTGGGAGAAGAAAATTTAACAAACAAAATAGTCCGCCCAAATAAATAGTATAGTTTACAGGACAAATAAAAATAAAAATGTTTCACATAGTTTTACAAACGAATGAAAGAAGATACATCTATTGATTGCCAACATGAGTCCACGTATGCTCAACCAAATCATTTTGCAGTTGCACGTGAGTTTCCCAATCACACATGTCTTCATGAAACTGAGTGAACTGCTCAAATGTTGCCGCTACTCCATGCTCAGGCACAACATTCTCACCCTGAAACTGAAAGCCTTGATTGTACAGACGTTCCGGGCGCTCGTCTTCTATGATCATATTGTGCATGATCACACAAACAGTGATCACCTCCCATAGTTTCTGCGTGCTCCAAGTATTAGCAGGATACCGAACGATGCCCCATCGAGATTGGAAAACACCAAAGGCACGCTCGACATCCTTTCTAGCACTTTCTTGCTCTTGGGCAAATATTTTCCTTTTCTCTCCAACAGGGTTGGGTATTGTCTTTACAATAGTGGTCCACTGAGGATAGATACCGTCACCCAAATAGTACCCTTTGTCGTAGTTGTGGCCGTTGACAGTAAAGTTCACCGGTGGGCTGTTGCCTTCGGCAAGCATAGCAAACACCGACGAGCGCTGAAGCACGTTGATATCATTGTGTGATCCAGCCATGCCAAATAAAGAGTGCCAGATCCAGAGATCTTGAGACGCCACGGCCTCTAGTATGACAGTGCAAGCCCTGACATGTCCCTTATACTTCCCTTGCCAAGCAGAAGGACAGTTCTTCCACTCCCAGTGCATGCAGTCTATACTGCCAAGCATCCCCGGGAAGCCCCTGCTAGCATTCATCGCCAACAAACGGGTTGTATCTACAACTGTCGGCTCTCTCAAGTATTCAGGGTCAAACACAGCAATCACAGACTTGCAGAACTTATACAGGGACTCTAGGCATGTAGACTCGCCCATACGGACGTACTCGTCAATGAGATCACCGGGCACTCCGTATGCAAGCATTCGGATGGCGGCAGTGCATTTCTAATAAGAGGAGAAACCAATCTTGCCGACGGCATCCTCTTTGCACTCGAAGTAGTCATCATAGCCGACCACTCCCTCTCTAATACGGTTGAAAACATGCCTACTCATACGAAACCGGCGGCGGAATTTGTGATGTTTGAACAACAGGTTTGTTGTATCAAAGTATTACTTCCAGAGAAGGAAATGCCCGCTCTCTCGGTTACAATTCAACGCCGGAAGGTGGCCCGGAATGGATCCACGGAACAATGGCCGCTGGTTGTTGAGGTGGTGATGGACCAACACGGCAGCCAATATCTCCTCGTCGTCGGACGACGAATCGTCGGAGTCGCAAATGAAACTGTGGAAAAATAACTCGTCGGCGGAGTCCATTTTCGTACCTTGGCAAACTGCCGAACAGCTTGCGGGCGTCGAAGAAGGAGACGGCCGGCGAGGGGAGACGCGGCGCCCACAGACCAGCTAGCTGCCCTGCCGGCGTCCGACGAGTGTGACGGCGTCCGACGAGCGTGCCGGTCGTATGTAGCGGGGGCGGCGAGGCGTCTTCTTGGTCGCGGGTGGCTGTGCGGTGGGGGAAGCGGCAACGGGAACTAGTTTGCTCCCCGGCGGCGGCGGGTGACTAGGGTCAGGGGCGGCGTTGCGGGGCGGATGTGGAGGCGGCGGCAGTTGGAAGAGTCGCCGCAAAAATGGGCGGCGGTGTCGGTGACGGGGGAGGCGGGGGGTGAGGGTTGCTTGTTGGCCGGGGAAGGAAGGCCAATGTGCCACAGACCGGCGGGCCCAGGGACAGGAGTAGGCGACCGCGCGCGCGTCCGTCGCGTGTCCGCGCCGACGCAAATCTGGCTCAAAAATAGGCCGGAAATGGGTCGTCCGCGGACGAAAAACGGACGCGCGTCCGTTTGGGTCGGCGCGTTGGACCGCCTTTTCTGTCCGCGCCGATCCAAACGGACGGCCGCGGACGAAATGAGTCGCCCCATTAGAGTTGCTCTAAGTAACGTAACATGCTTAGTGCGATATTAATTAACACTCACTCATGCCGCACTAAACGGTGGCTCATCATATGTAAGCAACCATACGATGATCTCACTCATGGCAGTTACGATGACTGGGCAATCGAAACTACGGGTAAGTTATGCCAGTGCGGAGCGCGTATACTCGAACAGGAATGCCAGTGGTGTGAAGCACTGAAGCTCACACACACACAAATGCGTACATGCATGGCAGAAAAAGGCCATAGCTGCTGCACAGTGTAATTTGGTACAACTATGGCAATTTCTGCAGTGTACACACACTCACACCGGCCGTTCCATCTGAGTAGCAGCGCACGCATGTAATGTAGCCCTCCTGCTTTTTGCACTAGCAGTGCTAGCTAGCTGTCCACCCAGCGCCGTTCCATTTGCGGCAAGTAGCTTCCCCCATCACCCATATCCACTCTGACGACTAGCTAGTGTGGTTCGATCCAACATTATGATCACGGTCTACGGATGCACTATATGTTTGTATGTTACCACACCACCTTCCCAGTTTGCAAGCTCAGACATGAAGGTGGCGTTAGTTCCTAGTTTAATTTTCTCGCCAAAGATATATGTGAGTGGCACTAGTTCGCTAATTAATTTCAAGAAGAAAGACCAAGAGAAATAAGGATTTGGGACGGGAGGCGCTTCCCTTCCCTAGCTGGTCGATTTTCAACTAGCGCATGTGATTTCCAGTACCATACCAATGCATGCGCCACTCTTAACGATGGGGTGGGGGTGGCTCATCAATCATATTGATCAGCTAGCTTCTACAACATTTTGGCTGAATCATTTGATTCTTTCTAATATCCTTTTTTTGCATGATTTGATGACGTCAAATAATGCAACCTTAACTTTGAGTTAATTAGCTTACTTATATTTATCTTTGTTGAGAAAATGGGTGGTGGTGCTCGAAAGGTCTAGATGGTCATTTTGCCATCGTTATCTAATCGAAAAGCGTGTCAAAAGAATATGAGCCACACTACCTAGTTCAAAAACTAGTGCGCGGCTAAAATGAGCTAGATGGGTTTTCACTGCCATGTGTATACAATTTCACCCACATCGCATTAATTTTTTTTATCAAGGATAAAATGAGCTAGTAGCAAAGAAATGACGCTTTGCCAAAGATGGCATACGCGCTTGGCTGGGTGCAATGCAGCACATAGGCAGCTTCCTGTGCCCGTCATATCGTCACTTCCACTCTCTCTCTCTCTCCTCTCCTCTCTCTCTCCCATCGGATCCAAGGATAAATTAAAGCTCCGTCTGCGACCAAGACTATACTCCAGAAAGAAGCACAGCAAGGCAAGGCATCCGAGCAGTACGGTGAGTAGTCCACTAGGCAGAGGCACTAGCTCGTCGGATCTAGTCACCAGAATCTTCTCACCAGTTGAAATTAAGCCAACCAACTAACCGTCTTCTTCTCACGGAAATCTTTCTTCTTGTTTCTTTTGCAGACAGGAAACTGAACAAGCAACTAAACCGATCGTTGCTAGCAGCTTGGAGTTGGATCCTTCCACCATCACCATGGACGGCAACAACCAGATCCATGATCCGCTGCTTGCGACCGTGCCCAAGGAGGAGACCATCCCGGCTGCCGTCCGGCGGGCCAGTGGATGGGCGCTCTTCACTGCCTGCGGCACCCTCCTCTCGTTCGCCGCGGGCCACGCGGCCGCCTACGCAGTCGGCCAGTACCAAGTCTGCTCCACCCAGGTCGGACTACGTAACTACACCCGCTTGGTTGGTTTCTGGACAATCCAAACTTTCCATCGATGGATCCATCCATCATATTCAAGATGGTTCAGTGTGGTGTTCGTCTGTATGCACACGCCGTTCGTCCTGCGGTGCGTCCTGTGGACCGACGCGCAGGCCGCCGACGACAGCGCCCTCTGGTTCGGGATGCTGTGCTGCGCCCTCTGGTTCGGGATGCTGTGCTGCGCCCTACTCCAGGCGGCTGCCGCGGCGCTGGCGCTTCACCTCCCGTGCCGCCGCCACTGGGTCCGCCGCGCCCTCGCCTTCCTCGCACTCGTCGTCACCTTCGTCGGCCAGTGCATGTACGCCGCCGCCGTCCGCCTCCTCCTCGCCGTCGACCCAGGATACATCATCGCCAGGATCTTCTGCACGGCGAACATCGTCATCTTCGCGGGGGGCGACCTCATCTGCTTCCGGGGCCTCCTCCTGGGAGGTGACAACTGATGAGCAGGGCGTAGGCAGCCGATCGATCAGTTCGCGCGTTCATGAGGTACGGATGAAGTCATGACTACCTAGCTTGTTCTAAGGAATAAGAAAATAGAGTATGCATTATGCTATGACCATTGATGGAGTGCGGTATGTCTGAATTTATTAGTGTTAGTTGGATGGATTGACTATACTCCGACGTCTTTGATGTATATATTGGACCTTTTCATTTCCCTGCAGTATGATTATCAGACTTCAGACATGAGTTATATGTTCCAGCTTCGGTACAATTGTTACTGTTGTTTAATTATATATATCTATGCATCCCTCGCTCATGTTTGTTTGTGGTGTGGAGTGAGCCATTGTTTTTCATTGAATTCCAGCATGTATGAATAATGTATTTCGCCGGGGTTCAGCCGTGACCTGTGAGTTTGGTCAGGCCGGATTTTTGGATGCAAGAGTGACCTGACCACACTCTTGATCGGCTGGGCTGGGGGTGGCCACATGCAATTGAGAGAGACACGGTTGGTGACATAGATTCAGGTGTAGGTCTGAAACGCCGGGATTTGTACTACTGTACTAACTAAAACAGTGGCCCTTGCAAATGCCAGGGCACCTAGCAAGTACATCAAACCCTCTAGAAAATCTTTTGAGATTCCAAATCATTTTAGACTTATTTCTTAAGACAAATATTGTTTTGGGTTGGTCATCCAGTTATTACAACAGATAATATTGATTTTATCGATGAACTCTTAATACTCTGTGCATTTGCTCCCTCTTGTGGCGATTTGTGACATAGACTCGAGTGTAGTAGCTAGCTATCTTGGGTGGACTCCTGGACTTTTGTCATGATGCGTTTGGGGTTTGTATTATTCGTACTAACTAGAACAGTGGCCCTCGCAAATGTGAGCGCACCGCCTTTATTGTTCTGATGAAAATGTTGGACAAAAGAATAAAGTTTTTGATATCCGATTGCCATTGCTAAATTGAATATTATAAGAAAGAAAAGTATTAACGGCCATTTTGGTGCAAGTTCAAAATAGTGGATTGGAGAGTACAATAATGTTTTAAAAAAACTGGTTCAACAAATGTCAAAGCACAATAATTACTCCATTCGTTCCAAAATATATTGGTTATTAGATTTTTGCAAATTCAAACTTTGTACACTTTGAACAAGTTTATAGAAAAGAATTGTCAACATCTGCAATATCAATTCATTACTTTTAGTTCAAGAAATATATTTGCATATGGTATACATTCCATATTGTATATATTGGTTAAACTTTATGAAGCATGACTTTCGAGAAAACCAATGGCCACTATATTATGGAACTGAGTAAGTGCAATTATAATTTTGAAAATTGCATCATGAGTCCTAAAACTATTGGAGGTGTGTCAGTCCAGTCCTATTAATTACTTCAAAACTGCAATTTTGGGTCCCAAAACTATGTAAGTTTGTTCATCTCAGGTCCGAAGCTTGCATGGCCAGTATCTATGGTGCATTTTTTTTCAAATGAGCCATTTATATGTGTTTACTTCCCCAAAAGTGGTCCATACGCTTTCACGTCACAGCGTGTATTGCAACCTGCACACCTGCTGAAGGAAACATGCCCTAGAGGCAATAATAAAGTTATTATTTATTTCCGTATATCATGATAAATGTTTATTATTCATGCTAGAGTTGTATTAACCGGAAACATAATACATGTGTGAATACATAGACAAACAGAGTGTCACTAGTATGCCTCTACTTGACTAGCTCGTTGATCAAAGATGGTTATGTTTCCTAACCATAGACATGAGTTGTCATTTGATTAACGAGATCACATCATTACGAGAATGATGTGATTGACTTGACCCATTCCGTTAGCTTAGCACTTGATCGTTTAGTTTGTTGCTATTGCTTTCTTCATGACTTATACATGTTCCTATGACTTGAGATTATGCAACTCCCGTCTACCGAAGGAACACTTTGTGTGCTACCAAACGTCACAACGTAACTTGGTGATTATAAAGGTGATCTACAGGTGTCTCGAAGGTACTTGTTGGGTTGGCGTATTTCGAGATTAGGATTTGTCACTCCGATTGTCGGAGAGGTATCTCTGGGCCCTCTCGGTAATGCACATCACTTAAGCCATGCAAGCATTGCAACTAATGAGTTAGTTGCGGGATAATGTGTTACGGAACGAGTAAAGAGACTTGCCGGTAACGAGATTGAACTAGGTATTGAGATACCAATGATCGAATCTCGGGAAAGTAACATGCCGATGACAAAGGGAACAACGTATGTTGTTATGCGGTTTGACCAATAAAGATCTTCGTAGAATACGTAGGAGCCCATATGAGCATCCAGGTTCCGCTATTGGTTATTGACCGGAGACGTGTCTCGGTCATGTCTACATAGTTCTCGAACCCGTAGGGTCCGCACGCTTAAAGTTACGATGACAGTTATATTATGAGTTTATATGTTTTGATATACCGAAGGAGTTCGGAGTCCCGGATGAGATCGGGGACATGACGAGGAGTCTCGAAATGGTCGAGACGTAAAGATCGATATATTGGACGACTATATTCGGACATCGGAAAGGTTCCGAGTGATTCGGGTATTTTCGAGAGTACCGGGGAGTAACGGGAATTCGTATTGGGCCTTAATGGGCCATACGGGAAAGGAGAGAAAGGCCTCAAAGGGTGGCCGCACCCCTCCCCATGGGATTTTTTGAATTGGACTAGGGAGGGGTGGTGCCCCCTTCCTTCCTTCTCCTTTTCCCTTCCTTTTCCTTCCCTCCTACTCCTACTACTTGGAAGGGCTCCTAGTTCTACTAGGAAAGGAGGAATCCTACTCCCGGTGGGAGTAGGACTCCCCTAGGGCGCGCCATAGAGTGGGCCGGCCCTCCCCCTCCTCCACTCCTTTATATACGGGGGTAGGGGGCACCCCATAGACACAACAATTGATCAAGTTGATCTTTTAACCGTGTGCGGTGCACCCTCCATCATAGTCCACCTCGATAATACTGTAGCGGTGCTTAGGCGAAACCCTGCGTCGGTAGAACACCAACATCATCACCACGCCATCGTGATGGCGAAACTCTCCCTCAACACTCGGCTGGATCAGAGTTCGAGGGACGTCATCGGGCTGAACGTGTGCTGAACTCGGAGGTGTCGTGCGTTCGGTACTTGATCGGTCGGATCGTGAAGACGTACGACTACATCAACCGCGTTGTGCTAATGCTTCCGCTTTCGGTCTATGAGGGTACGTGGACAACACTCTCCCCTATCGTTGTTGTGCATCACAATGATCTTGCGTGTGCGTAGGAAAATTTTGAAATTACTACGTTCCCCAACAGTGGCATCCGAGCTTGGTTTTATGCGTAGATGTCATATGCACGAGTAGAACACAAGTGAGTTGTGGGCGATATAAGTCATACTGCATACCAGCATGTCATACTTTGGTTCGGCAGTATTGTTGGATGAAGCGGCCCGGACCGACATTACGCGTACGCTTACGCAAGACTGGTTCTACCGACGTGCTTTGCACACCGATGGCTGGCGGGTGTCAGTTTCTCCAACTTTAGTTGAACCGAGTGTGGCTATGCCCGGTCCTTGCGAAGGTTAAAACATCACCAACTTGACAAACTATCGTTGTGGTTTTGATGCCTAGGTAAGAACGGTTCTTGCTAAGCCCGTAGCAGTCACGTAAAACTTGCAGCAACAAAGTAGAGGACGTCTAACTTGTTTTTGCAGGGCATTTTGTGATGTGATATGGTCAAGACATGATGCTAAATTGTATTGTATGAGATGATCATGTTTTGTAACCGAGTTATCGGCAACTGGCAGGAGCCATATGGTTTTCTCTTTATTGTATGCAATGCAATTGCGCTGTAATGCTTTACTTTATCACTAAGCGATAGCGATAGTCGTGGAAGCATAAGATTGGCGAGACGACAACGATGCTACGATGGAGATCAAGGTGTCGTGCCGGTGACGATGGTGATTATGACGGTGCTTAGGAGATGGAGATCACAAGCACAAGATGATGATGGCCATATCATATCACTTATTGATTGCATGTGATGTTTATCTTTTATGCATCTTATCTTGCTTTGATTGACGATAGCATTATAAGATGATCTCTCACTAAATTTCAAGATAAAAGTGTTCTCCCTGAGTATGCACCATTGCCAAAGTTCGTCGTGCCCAGACACCACGTGATGATTGGGTGTGATAAGCTCTACGTCCATCTACAACGGGTGCAAGCCAGTTTTGCATGCGCAGAATACTCAGGTTAAACTTGACGAGCCTAGCATATGCAGATATGGCCTCGGAACACTGAGACCGAAAGGTTGAGCGTGAATCATATAGTAGATATGATCAACATAGTCATGTTCACCATTGAAAACTATTCCATTTCACGTGACAATCGGTTATGGTTTAGTTGATTTGGATCACGTGATCACTTAGAAGATTAGAGGGATATCTTTCTAAGTGGGAGTTCTTAAGTAATATGATTAATTGAACTTAAATTTATCATGAACTTAGTCCTGGTAGTATTAGCATATCTATGTTGTAGATCAATAGCTCGCATTTAGCTCCCCTGTTTTATTTTTGATATGTTCCTAGAGAAAACTAAGTTGAAAGATGTTAGTAGCAATGATGCGGATTGGATCCGTGATCTGAGGTTTATCCTCATTGCTGCACAGAAGAATTATGTCCTTGATGCACCGCTAGGTGACAAACCTATTGCAGGAGCAGATGCAGATGTTATAAACATTTGGCTAGCTCAATATGATGACTACTTGATAGTTTAGTGCGCCATGCTTAACGGCTTAGAATCGGGACTTCAAAGACATTTTGAATGTCATGGACCATATGAGATGTTTCAGGAGTTGAAGTTAATATTTCAAGCAAATACCCGAGTTGAGAGATATGAAGTCTTCAACAAGTTCTATAGCTAAAAGATGGAGGAGAATAGCTCAAGCAGTGAGCACGTGCTCAGATTGTCTGGGTACTACAATCGTTTGAATCAAGTGGGAGTTAATCTTCCAGATAAGATAGTGTTTGACAGAATTATCTAGTCACCATCACCAAGTTAGTAGAACTTCGTGATGAACTATAATATGCAAGGGATAACGGAAACGATTCCCAAGCTCTTCATGATGCTAAAATCAACGAAGGTAGAAATCAAGAAAAACATCAAGCGTTGATGGTTGACAAGACCACTAGTTTCAAGAAAAGGGCAAAGGGAAGAAGGGGAACTTCAAGAAGAACGGCAAGTAAGTTGCTACTCAAGTGAAGAAGCCCAAGTCTGGTCCTAAGCCTGAGACTAAGTGTTTCTACTGCAAAGGGACTGGTCACTGGAAGTGGAACTACCCCAAGTAATTGGCGGATAAGAAGGATGGCAAAGTGAACATAGGTATATTTGATATACATGTTATTGATGTGTACTTTACTAGTGTTTATAGAAACCCCTCAGTATTTGATACTAGTTCAGTTGCTAAGAATAGTAACTTGAAACGGGAGTTGCAGAATGAACAGAGACTAGTTAAGGGTGAAGTGACGATGTGTATTGGAAATGGTTCCAAGATTGATATGATCATCATCACACACTCCCTATACTTTCGAGATTAGTGTTAAGCGTAAAATAAATGTTATTTAGTGTTTGTGTTGAGCATAAATATGATTAGATCATGTTTATTGCAATACGGTTATTCATATAAGTTAGAGAATAATTGTTGTTCTGTTTACATGAATAAAACCTTCAATGGTCATACACCCAATGAAAATGGTTTGTTGGATCTCGATCGTGGTGATACACATTTTCGTAATATTGAAGCCAAAAGATGCAAAGTTAATAATAATAATGCAACTTATTTGTGGCACTACCGTTTAGGTCATATTGGTGTAAAGCGCATGAAGAAAATCCATGCTGATGGGCTTTTGGAATCACTTGACAATGAATCGGTTGATGCTTGCGAACCATGCCTCATGAGCAAGATGGCTAAGACTCTGTTCTCCGGAACAATGGAGCGAGCAACAGATTTGTTGGAAATCATACGTACTGATGTATGTGGTCCGATGAATATTGAGGCTCGCGGCAGGTATCATTATTTTCCGATCTTCACATATGATTTGAGCAGATATGAGTATATCTACTTGATGAAACACAAGTCTCAAACATTTAAAAAGTTCAAAGAATTTCAGAGTGAAGTGGAGAATCATCGTAACAAAAATAAAAATGTCTACGATATCATTGCAGAAGTAAAATATTTGAGTTACGAGTTTGGCCTTCCGTTAAAACAATGTGAAATAGTTTCACTACTCACGCCACCTGGAACACCACAGTGTAATGGTGTGTCCGAACGTCGTAACTGTACTTTATTAGATACGGTGCGATCTATGATGTCTCTTACCGATTTACCACTATCGTTTTGGGGTTATACATTAGAGACAGCTACATTCACGTTAAATAGGTCACCATCTAAATCCGTTGAGACGACACCGTATGAACTATGGTTTGGCAAGAAACCTAAGCTGTCATTTCTTAAAGTTTGAGGTTGCAATGCTTATGTGAAAAAGTTTCAACCTGATAATCTCAAACCCAAATTGGAGAAGTGCGTCTTCATAGGATACCCAAAAGAAAATATTGGGTACACCTTTTATCATAGATCCGAAGGCAAGATATTCATTGCAGAGAATGGATCCTTTCTAGAGAAGGAGTTTCTCTCGAAAAAAGTGAGTGGGAAGAAAGTAGAACTTGATGAGGTAACTGTACCTGCTCCCTTATTGGAAAGTAGTTCATCACAGAAATCTGTTCCTGTGACTACTACACCAATTAGTGAGGAAGCTAATGATGATGATCATGTAACTTCAGATCAAGTTACACCGAAACCTCGTAGGTAAACCAGAGTGATATCCGCACCTGAGTGGTACGGTAATCCTGTTCTGGAGGTCATGTTACTTGACCATGACAAGCCTACGAACTATGAGGAAGCGATGATGAGCCCAGATTCCATGAAATGGCTTGAGGCCATGAAATCTGAGATGAGATCCATGTATGAGAACAAAGTATGGACTTTGATTGACCTGCCCAATGATCGGCGAGCCGTTGAGATTAAATGGATCTCCAAGAGGAAGAGGAACGCTGATAGTAGTGTTACTATCTAAAAAGCTAGAATTGTCGCAAAAAGGTTTTCGACAAGTTCAAGGTGTTGACTACGATGAGAGTTTCTCACTCGTATATATGCTTAAGTCTGTCCAAATCATGTTAGCAATTGTCGCATTTTATGAAATCTGGCAAATGGATAAACAAAACTGCATTCCTTAATGGATTTATTAAAGAAAAGTTGTAAATGATGCAACCAGAAGGTTTTGTCAATCCTAAAGGTACTAACAAAATATGCAAGCTCCAGCGATCCATCTATGGACTGGTGCAAGCATCTCAGAGTTGGAATATACGCTTTGATAAGTTGATCAAAGCATATAGTTTTATACAGACTTGCGGTGAAGCCTGTATTTACAAGAAAGTGAATGTGAGCACTACAGCATTTCTGATAAGTATATGTATGACATATTGTTGATCGGAGATAATGTAGAATTATTCTGCAAAGCATAAAGGAATGTTTGAAAGGAGTTTTTCAAAAAAGGACCTTGGTGAAGCTGCTTACATATTGAGCATCAAGATCTATAGAGATAGATCAAGACGCTTGATAAGTTTTTCAATGAGTACATACCTTGACAAGATTTTGAAGTAGCTCAAAATGGAACAGTCAAAAAGGAGTTCTTGCCTGTGTTACAAGGTGTGAAGTTGAGTAAGACTCAAAACCCGACCATGGCAGAAGATAGAGAGAGAATGAAAGTCATTCCCTATGCCCCAGCCATAGGTTCTATAACGTATGCCATGCTGTGTACCAGACCTATTGTATACCCAGCCCTGAGTTTGGCAAGAGAGTACAATAGTGATCTAGGAGTAGATCACTGGACATTGGTCAAAAATTATCCTTAGTGGAATAAGGATATGTTTCCCGATTATGGTGGTGACAAAAGGTTCGTCGTAAAGGGTTACGTCGATGCAAGTTTTGACATTGATCCAAATGACTCTAAGTATCAATCTGGATACATATTGAAAGTGGGAGAAATTAGCTAGAGTAGCTCCGTGTAGAGCATTGTTGACATAGAAATTTGTAAAACACATACGGATCTGAATGTGGCAGACCCATTGACTAAACTTCCCTCACAAGCAAAACATGATCACACCTTAGTACTCTTTGGGTATTAATCACATAGCAATGTGAACTAGATTATTTACTCTAGTAAACCCTTTGGGTGTTCGTCACATGACGATGTGAACTATGGGTGTTAATCACATGGTGATGTGAACTATTGATGTTAAATCACATGGCGATGTGAACTAGATTATTGACTCTAGTGCAAGTGGGAGACTGAAGGAAATATGCCCTAGAGGCAATAATACAGTTATTATTTATTTCCTTATATCATGATAAATGTTTATTATTCATGCTAGAGTTGTATTAATCGGAAACATAATACATGTGTGAATACATAGACAAACAGAGTGTCACTAGTATGCCTCTACTTGACTAGCTCGTTGATCAAAGATGGTTATGTTTTCTAACCATAGACATAAGTTGTCATTTGATTAACGGGATCACATCATTAGGAGAATGATGTGATTGACTTGACCCATTCCGTTAGCTTAGCACTTGATCGTTTAGTTTGTTGATATTGCTTTCTTCATTACTTATACATGTTCCTATGACTATGAGATTATGCAACTCCCGTTTACCGGAGGAACACTTTGTGTGCTACCAAATGACACAACGTAACTGGGTGATTATAAAGGTGCTCTACAGGTGTCTCTGAAGGTACTTGTTGGGTTGGCATATTTCGAGATTAGGATTTGTCACTCCGATTGTCGGAGAGGTATCTCTGGGCCCTCTTGGTAATGCACATCACTTAAGCCTTGTAAGCATTGCAACAAATGAGTTAGTTACGGGATGATGTGTTCCGGAACGAGTAAAGAGACTTGCCGGTAACGAGATTTAACTAGGTATTCAAATACCAACGATCGAATCTCGGGCAAGTAACATACCGATGACAAAGGGAACAACGTATGTTGTTATGCGGTTTGACCGATAAAGATCTTCGTAGAATATGTAGGAGCCAATATGAGCATGCAGGTTCTGCAATTGGTTATTGACCGGAGATGTGTCTCGGTCATGTCTACATAGTTCTCGAATCCATAGGGTCCGCACTCTTAAAGTTACGATGACAATTATATTATGAGTTTATATGTTTTGATGTACCGAAGGAGTTCGGAGTCCCGGATGAGATCGGGGACATGACGAGGAGTCTCGAAATGATCGAGACGTAAAGATCGATATATTGGACGATTATATTCAAACATCAAAAAGGTTCCGAGTGATTCGGGTATTTTCGAGAATACCGGGGAGTAACGGGAATTCGTGGGCCTTAATGGGCCATACGGGAAAGGAGAAAATGGCCTCAAAGGGTGGCCGCACCCCTCCCCATGGGCTGGTCCAAATTGGACTACGGAGGGGGGGCGCCCCCTTCCTTCCTTTTTCTTTTCCCTTCCTTTTCCTTCCCTCCTACTCCTACTACTTGGAAGGGCTCCTATTTCTACTAGGAAAGGAGGAATCCTACTCCCGGTGGGAGTAGGACTCCCCTAGGGCGCGCCATAGAGAGGGCCGGCCCTCCCCCTCCTCCACTCCTTTATATACGGGGGTAGGGGCACCCCATAGACACAACAATTGATCAAGTTGATCTTTTAGCCGTGTGCAGTGCCCCCTCCACCATAGTCCACCTCGATAATACTGTAGCGGTGCTTAGGCGAAGCCCTGCGTCGGTAGAACATCAACATCGTCACCACGCCGTCGTGCTGACGAAACTCTCCCTCAACACTCGGCTGGATCGGAGTTCGAGGGATGTCATCGGGCTGAATGTGTGCTGAACTCGGAGGTGTCGTGCGTTCGGTACTTGATCGATCGGATTGTGAAGACATACAACTACATCAATCATGTTGTGCTAACGCTTCCGCTTTCAGTCTACGAGGGTACGTGGACAACACTCTCCCCTCTCGTTGTTGTGCATCACCATGATCTTGCATGTGCGTAGGAAATTTTTGAAATTACTACGTTCCCCAACACCTGCCACCTGTGTGGTCATGAGCGACAGTGCAGCCTCGCTGAGAGGATTGTCGTGGCCGCCAGGGAGACACCAAGACAATCAGGATAAATGCCGCCATCCTGATACGTCTCCAACGTATCTATAATTTTTGATTGCTCCATGCTATATTATCTACTGTTTTGGACTATATTGGGCTTTATTTTCCACTTTTATATTATTTTTGGGACTAACCTATTAACCGGAGGCCCAGCCCAGAATTGCTGTTTTTTTGCCTATTTTAGTGTTTCGAAGAAACAGAATATCAAACGGAATCCAAACGGAATAAAACCTTCGGGAACGTGATTTTCTCACCGAACATGGTCCAGGAGACTTGGACCCTACTCCAAGTAGTCAAAGAGGCGGTCACGAGGGTGGGGGGCGCGCCCCCTGCCTCGTGGGCCCGTCGGTGCTCCACCGATGTACTCCTTCCTCCTATATATACATACGTACCCCCAAACGATCAGAACAAGAGCCAAAAACCTAATTCCACCGCCGCAACTTTCTGTATCCACGAGATCCCATCTTGGGGCCTGTTCTGGAGCTTCCCCGGAGAGGGCCGTCATCACGGAGGGCTTCTACATCATCATAGCCTGTCCGATGAAGTGTGAGTAGTTTACCTAAGACCTTCGGGTCCATAGTTAGTAGCTAGATGGCTTCTTCTCTCTTTTTGGATCTCAATACAAAGTTCTCCCCCTCTCTTGTGGAGATCTATTCGATGTAATCTTCTTTTTGCGGTGTGTTTGTTGAGACTGATGAATTGTGGGTTTATGATCAAGTCTATCTATGAATAATATTTGAATCTTCTCTGAATTCTTTTATGTATGATTGGTTATCTTTGCAAGTCTCTTTGAATTATCCGTTTGGTTTGGCCAACTAGATTGGTAGTTCTTGCCATGGGAGAAGTGCTTAGCTTTGGGTTCGATCTTGCGGTGTCCTTTCCCAGTGACAGAAGGGGCAGCAAGGCACGTATTGTATCGTTGCCATCGAGGATAACAAGAAGGGGTTTATTTCGTATTGCATGAATTTATCTCTCTACATCATGTCATCTTGCTTAAGGCGTTACTCTGTTTTTAACTTAATACTCTAGATGCATGCTGGATAGCGGTCGATGAGTGGAGTAATAGTAGTAGATGCAGAATCGTTTCGGTCTACTTGTCACGGACGTGATGCCTATATACATGATCATGCCTAGATATTCTCATAACTATGCTCAATTCTGTCAATTGCTCAACAGTAATTTGTTCACCCACCATAGAATACTTATGCTCTTGAGGGAAGCCACTAGTGAAACCTATGGCCCCCGGGTCTATTCTCATCATATCAATCTCCATCACTTTAATATTACTTTGCTTTTTTACTTTGCCTTTACTTTTTACTTTGCATCTTTATACCAAAAATACCCAAAATATTATATCTATTAGATCTCACTCTCGTAAGTGACCGTGAAGGGATTGACAACCCCTAATCGCGTTGGTTGCGAGTAGCTATCATTTTGTGCAGGTACAAGGGACTTGAGCATGGCCTCCTACTGGATTGATACCTTGGTTCTCAAAAACTAAGGGAAATACTTACGCTACTTTGCTGCATCATTCCTTCCTCTTCGGGGAAAACCAATGCAAGCTCAAGAGGTAGCACATCCCACCTCTCTCTCCCTCATGAAATTGTCGTTGCCCCAACACCATTGTTGTGGAGCTAGTCGTGCAGGTTGTTGATTGGGTATGAGCATGGCGAAAGGTGGGGAATTGTCGCTGCTGTCGGACGACGCTGAGGAGTACGCGGAAACCGTCAAGCTAGAAAAAGGTCGGCGAGAGAGTAGCCACTGGTGTGTATCAATTCGATGCAACATGTCGTTCTGCTACTATGGGGTGAGGCTAAGATGGCCGGCCTAGTCTCCTTCATGGAGCTCAAGCCATCATGTCACTGATGGCCTACAGTTTCAAAGTTATATGATTAAACTGACGCACCTCCAATAGTTTTAGGATGTAAAACTACAGTTTGGGAGTTATACGAGTAACTTGACATGCCTTTTGTAATTTTAGAACCTAAAACTGCATTTACAAAGTTATAGGACTAAACTAACATACCTCCAATAGTTTTAAGACTTATGATGCATTTGTCTCATTTTCTTATGCCACTAAAGAACTCAATATGATTCTTATTTTGCATTATATTCCAAAATAAATATGGTTGAACTAATGGATACAGAAAAATGGATATCACTTGGTTTCTCTCACATCATGTTGTTATGTGCACCTATCTAGTACATCAAACCCTATAGAAAATCTTTTCAAATCCCAAATATTTTAAAAAAATAAATGGTAAAGAAAGTGAGATGGACACTAGTAGAAAAAGGGTCAAATGTGAAGCACATTAGTGCCGGTTTGAATTTGAGCCGGCACTAATGTGTCCATTAGTGCCGGTTCCAACGGCTAGCCAAACCGCTCTCATTAGTAGCGGTTCGTGGCGAACCTTTAGCACTGGTTCGTGCCACGAACCGGTACTAATGAGAGTGGTGGCAGGATGTTGTCAGTCTGGGGCCCCTCCAGCACCTTTAGTAGCGGGTCGTATCAACCGGTACTAAAGGTCGTCCTACATAGACCCTTCGTCCACCCGAGCTTGCTCTGTTCTTCCCCTTTCCCCTCTCCTCTCTGTTCTTTTCCCTCTTCCTCTCAAGCTCATCACACATTTTGCCCAAGATTTGAAGGCCCCCATCCATTCAAATGATCACAAAGGTTAGCAACTTTTTCCTTTCATCTCTCATTGCTAGATTAGCTCGTGCAATGCTTTATATAGTGATTGATTTTTGAGTTTAGTAATTTGGGAGGAATTATATATATATATATGTGCTAGTATTTGATTTATATGCAATTTGAGGTCAAAAATAACACTTAGCTTGCATATGTAGGTGTGGTTTACTTAGTACCATCTAAATCTCCGTCGTAACCACCGTCGATCGCTCGCAACGTCCCGTCGCCGGCACCACCTTGTGGTGAGCCTCTTGTTCATGAAGTTTCATATAAAAAATTGATGTTTGTGTGATTTGGATATATAGTTACTCGTATAAGTATCTTACCCATACGTTGTTTGTTATACATAGTGCCATGGTTTTGATATCCGTCCCCGTCGGCCCTCGTCCGGTTTATGATTCAGATGTGGTATATTCTCTTTTAAAACTATTCATTGCATTTCGTGTTTCTGACAAATTATGCCCATCAAGTTGACATAGATATTTGTATGTAGGAGGTAGTTGAACCGGAAATTCCAACCGACCCTATTGTCGAGAGGTTAAATTTAGTTGAAAGAGAAAACGAGGATTTGAAGGAAAAATTGAAAATAATTGAGGGGGAGAAGATGGAATTGGAGTTGCATGTTGCCGATGTCGTCGATGATCACAAGATTAAGATGGAGAAAATGCGCTTGAAGATTAGAAAGATTAGAAAATATGCCATTCATAGTGAGGCTTGGTATCATTATGCTGTTAGATCAATTGTTACCTTAGTTGCGATCTTGATCGCATTTGTTGTTGCATTTAAATTCTTTAGCTAGAGAGTTATTCGTTTGTTGCATTTAAGTGTTGTATGATCTTTACGTATGAACTTTATGTATTGTATTAATTTGATGTTTTTGGTGCTGTGTATTGAAGATGAGCCGGCAATGGATGTACGATGACCGATGCTCTCCCGAGTTCATTAATGGCGTGCGTACTTTTCTGCTTGCGGCTGAGGCAAACAAGCGAGAGGATGGTTTTATGCATTGTCCATGTGCTGGCTGTAAGAATGGTCACAATTACTCTACGTCAAGAACCATTCATGTCCACCTGTTTGAGTCCGGTTTCATGCCCCACTATAATGTTTGGACCAAGCATGGAGAAAGAGGGGTTATGATGGAAGACAATGAAGAAGAAGAGGACGACGACAGCTATCCTGGCCATGGGTTCCCTGAATACGATGATACAACAATGAGGGAAGAAGTTGAGCCGGTAATGCGGGAAGAAGCTGAGCCGGCAATGCGGGAAGAAGCTGAAGAAGAGGCATCGGATGAGCCTGTTGATGATCTAGGTCGGGCCATTGCCGATGCAAAGAGAAACTGCGCAAGTGATTTGGAGAAGAAGTTGCAGCGCATGTTAGAGGATCACAAAAAATTATTGTACCCGAATTGCGTAGGTGATAAGAAAAAGATGGGCACCACACTGGAATTGCTACAATGGAAGGAAGAGAATGGTGTATCTGACAAGGGATTTGGAAAGTTGCTGGTAATGATAAAGGATATGCTTCCAAAGGACAACGAATTGCCCGAGAGTACGCACGAAGCAAACAAGGCTGTCTGCCCTCTAGGGTTAGAGGTGCAGAAGATACATGCATGCCCTAATGATTGCATCCTCTACCGCGGTGAGTACGAGGATTTGAACGCTTGCCCGGTATGCAGTGCATTGCGCTATAAGATCAGCCGTGATGACCCTGGTGATGTCGAGGGCGAGCGCCCCAGGAAGAAGATTCCTGCCAAGGTGATGTGGTATGCTCCTATAATACCATGGTTGAAACATTTGTTTCAAAACAAAGAGCATGCCAAGGCGATGCGATGGCACAGAGAAGACCGTAAGAAAGACAGAAAGTTGAGAGTACCCGCTGACGGGTCGCAGTGGAGAAAAATCGAAAGAAAGTACGGGAAGGAGTTTTCATATGACGCAAGGAACATATGGTTTGGTCTAAGCGCAGATGGCATTAATCCTTTTGGGGAGCAGAGCAGCAACCATAGCACCTGACCTGTGACTCTATGTTTGTATAACCTTCCTCCTTGGTTGTGCATGAAGCGAAAGTTCATTATGATGCCAGTTCTCATCCAAGGCCCTAAGCAACCCGGCAACAACATTGATGTGTACCTAAGGCCATTAGTTGAAGAACTCTTACAACTGTGGAATGGAACAGGTGTACGTGCGTGGGATGAGCACATGGGGGAAGAATTTGACCTAAAGGCGTTGCTGTTCGTGACCATTAATGATTGGTCTGCTCTCAGTAACATTTCAAGACAGACAAACAAGGGATACTGCGCATGCACGCACTGTTTAGACGATACCGACAGTATATATTTGGCTAATTGTAAGAAGAATGTGTACCTGGGACATCGTCGATTTCTTCCGAGCAGGCATCCCATAAGAAAGAAAGGCAAGCATTTCAAAGGTGAGGCGGATCACCGGACGAAGCCTCGCCACCGTACTGGTGCTGATGTACATGATATGGTCAAGGATTTGAACGTGGTCTTTGGAAAGGGTCCTGGTGGACAACCTGTTTCGAATGACGCTGACGGACGCGCACCCATGTGGAAGAAGAAATCTATATTTTGGGACCTGCCCTATTGGAAAGACCTCGAGGTCCGCTCCGCAATCGACGTGATGCACGTGACGAAGAATCTTTGTGTGACCCTGCTTGGCTTCTTGGGCGTGTATGGGAAGACAAAAGATACACCTGAGGCACGGGAGGACCAGCAATGTATGCACGGAAAAGACGGCATACATCAGGGTCATGCAAGCTACGTTCTTACCAAAGAAGAGAAGGAAATCTTCTTTGAATGCCTGCTTAGTATTAAGGTACCGTCTGGCTTCTCGTCGAATATAAAGGGAATAATAAACATGGCAGAGAAAAAGTTCCAGAACCTAAAGTCTCATGACTACCACGTGATTATGACGCAACTGCTTCCGGTTGCATTGAGGGGGCTTCTACCGGAAAACGTTCGATTAGCCATTGTAAAGCTATGTGCATTTCTCAATGCAATCTCTCAGAAGGTAATCGATCCAGAAATCATACCAAGGTTAGAGAATTATTTGGTATAATGTCTTGTCAGTTCCGAGTTGGTGTTCCCACCATCCTTCTTCAACATCATGACGCACGTCCTAGTTCACCTATGCGAAGAGATTAATGTTTTGGGTCCTGTATTTCTACACAATATGTTCCCCTTTGAGAGGTTCATGGGAGTCTTAAAGAAATATGTTCATAACCGTGCTAGGCCAGAAGGAAGCATCTCCAAGGTCCATGAAACTGAGGAGGTCATTGAGTTTTGTATTGACTTTATTCCTGACCTTAAGCCGATTGGTGTTCCTGAATCGCGGCATAAGGGTAGACTGGATGGAAAAGGCACGCTAGGAGGGGAACAAATAATATGTATGGACGGACATTCTCTCACTGAAGCACACTACACAGTTCTACAGAATTCCGCCTTGGTGGCTCCGTATATGGATGAACACAAGAATTTGCTACGCTCCAAACACCCGGAGCGGTCTGATGACTGGATTACACGTGAACAAACCAGGAGTTTCGCCAGCTGGTTGCAGACACGTACCATGCATGACACCTCTATTGAAGATGACCTGTACTTGCTGTCCCAGTTACCATCTTCGAATATAATGACTTTCAAAGGGTACGAGATAAATGGTAATACATTTTACACGATCGCCCAAGATAAGAAGAGCACCAACCAAAACAGTGGTGTCCGCTTTGATGCAGAAACCAAGACGGGAAAGGAAACATATTATGGTTATATACAGGACATATGGGAACTTGACTATGACGTGGTTTGAAGGTCCCTTTGTTTCGGTGCAAATGGGTCAATATGACACGAGGCGGGGTAACGGAAGACCCGCAGTACGGAATGACAACAGTGGATCTCAACAATCTTGCGTATGCAGACGAACCATTCGTCCTAGCCAATGATGTGGCACAGGTTTTCTATGTGAAGGACATGTCTACCAAGCCAAGAAAAAGAAAAGATAAGGAAGCGAATGCATCGTACGATGAGCCAAAGCGGCACATAGTTCTTTCTGGGAAGAGAAACATCGTGGGAGTGGATGACAAGACAGACATGTCAGAAGATTATGAAAAGTTTGATGAAATTGCTCCATTCACAGTGAATATTGACCCGAGCATCCCGTTAAATGATGAAGATTTTCCATGGTTACGGCGCAAAGGGACACACGCGAAGAAAAAGTTTCACACCCAAAGATCTGGGATGTGATCGGCTTCACTATCATCACTTTCTTCTGTGTTTCACACCCAGGAGGGAATCTCTGTAATAGTTAGGGTAGTTATGTGTTTTGGCATTTGAAACGCGAAGAAATTTTATGTGCAAACAAATTCTTTCATGCCTTTACTGATTTTTAAAGTTAAGTTATTCACAAACTAGTGATTCACACTAATTTCAAATAATTCAAAATTTAAACTATTCAAATTTGAAAACTACGGGCACTAACAGAAAGTTTGTAATTTTTTGTACCTAAAGCAAAAATATTCACAAAGAAACTCTAAATACACTGATTTTTAAAGTTAAGTTATTCACAAACTAGTGATTCACACTAATTTCAAATAATTCAAAATTTAAACTATTCAAATTTGAAAACTACGGCACTAACAGAAAGTTTGTAATTTTTTGTACCTAAAGCAAAAATATTCACAAAGAAACTCTAAATACACAAAAAAACAACTCAAAAATAAATAAAGCAAAAAAATAAAAAGCCCGCCTACTGGGCCAGAGTGGCCTGCATACGACTAGAAACCCAACCTGTTGTTGGGCCAGGATGCAGGCCCGCAAAGGCCCAGTAGGCCCACAGGGCAGCACAGAACATGTAGGCCCAGTAGGCCTGCTTTGGAGAGGAGCTCGAGAGAGCTACCGCACGGGGGGTTATAAACCAGTGCGGACGCCCTCGGCTAGCGAGGTGGGACTAAACTTGCCGCACCGCACCTGCGCCAGCGCACCCCCTTTAGTACCGGGTGGTGGCACCAACCGGTACTAAAGGGGGGGCCTTTAGTACCGGTTGGAGCCACCACCCGGTACTAAAGGGGGTGCGCTTCCCGCCGCTTGGCCTGGCCAAAACAGGCCTTTAGTACCGGTTGGTGGCTCCAACCGGTACTAAAGGTCCATCCTATATAACTAAACACTTCAAAAATTTCAGTTTCTCATCTGCTTCTTTCTCCTCTGCCCCGTCGCCCGCCGCCCCCGTCTCCATATCCCTCGTCGCCGCCCCGTCCCCGTCGTCGCCCGTCGTCCCCCGTTCCCCGTCGTCACCGCCGCGCCGTCCCGGCCCGTCCCGCGTCGTCCCCGTCCCCGTCATCGCCGCCCCGTCCCCGTCGTCGCCGCCGCCGTCCCCGTCCCCGTCGCCCGCCCCGCGTCCCCGTCGTCGCCGCGCCCGTCGCCGTCCCCGTCGCCGCCCCCCGTCGCCTCTCGCCTCGCCGGTGAGCACACACACACACATACATTTTTTTAGTTTTTTAGTTATAGAAATAGTTATAAAAATGTTAGAAATTTTTCTTTTTTTAGTTATAGAAATAGTTAGTTATATAGCATTGTTAGAAATGTTATAGAAATGTTAGAATTGTTAGAAATTTTTCTGTTTTTTAGTTATAGAAATAGTTATAAAAAAGTTAGAATTGTTAGAATTTTTCTGTTTTTTAGTTATAGAAATAGTTAAAAAAGTTAGAAATTTTTTTTTAGTTATAGAAATATTAGAAATGTTATACAAATGTTAGTTATATATATAGAAATGTTATAATTTTTTTCTGTTTTTTAGTTATAGAAATATTAGAAATGTTATAGAAATGTTAGTTATATAGCATTGTTAGAAATGTTATAGGAATGTTAGTTATATAGAAATGTTAGAAATTTTAGTTATCAAAATCCAATCATTAAAAAAATGTTACTTTTTGCGGGCATATAGCTAGTATTTGTTCTCGACGATGCCCGGCCCGCATCCTCGCCGTCGACCCGTCCGCGACGACGTCCGGCTGACCCATGTCCGGGACTGGGCTCCGCCGGGCTGGCACTGGGAGGTGCTGCCTGGAGGGGCGCGCCGCTTGATGAGGAACCCGGCCCCGGGTCCCGTCGTCGACCCTGATCTCGTTTGGTGGCGTTCGCGTGGGCCAGTTTCGGTGCGGAGGGAGCCGGCCCCGCCGGAGGTGGTACGTCGCCGTGTCAGGGAGGAGGACGAGCACGTCCATCGCTACATGGTTGCGTTAGAGGGCGGCAGGTTCTCCAATACCTGGCAGTTTCTTCAGGGATCTCACTTCAGCTATGATCCTGTGAGGGTTCCTTCTCTTTGGGTGTCCACCGCCCGCGCCGCATGAACCGCGAGTGTCCTAGATTCTTCTGTAGTATTCGATCTTTATTAGCTACCTAGCCAGTGATGTATTCGATATATAATATTCGAGACGATGTATTCGAGATTATATATTATTCGAGACGATGTATTCGAGATTATATCTATTATTCGAGACGATGTATTCGAGATTATATCTATTATTCGAGACGATGTATTCGAGATTATATCTATTATTCGAGACGACGTATTCGAGATTATATTCGATGATGCTTATTATGTACTATGATTGATTCAGTTTTTCCTTATTAATTGATTGCATCCATGCATTGTAATTTGAATATATTTCTTTTGGATTAGTTAAACAAAACCTATGGCGGACAATACCGGCAGAGAGGGAGAAGAGGCCCTGTTCAATATCATACGCAATCCTCGCGGGCCAGATGATGATCAGAATGAAGAAGATTATGACGGCTCCGAATATCTAAACAACACCGGGGAGGGTGATATGATATTCGATCGCGACGACCGAATTGATGAAGTCATGAACTATGAACATGACGAAGAAAATGTTGATCTTGAAACAACAAAGACCGGCGAGGTATATATATTTATATAAGCAGGCATCTGGTGATCATCACATGTTTTAAATGACTTGAAGATATATTAACGAATCGATCTTTCTTCTTTCAGCCATCCGGATCGAGCAAATCTTCAGGCAACAGGACGAAACGAGGCCCGAACAAAAAGTTGAAGGAGGGCGTAAAGTACAATATCGAGGCAATCAAACCTAATGGCGAACCATTAGCGCCTAAGAAGATTGCGGACAAGTTCATTCGTCAGTGCGGAGTTCTTGTGAAGGACCAACTCCCGATCTCCCTTCAAGAATGGAGAGAGCCAGCAAAGCCACGTCCAGGAGTTACTTTTGTCGACGACAGACAAAAACATTTGCTTTGGGAAACGCTCATGGAACATTTCACCCTACCAGATCATTTCACAGATGCAGATGTGGAGAAAGTCAAGGACGCTGCTCTTAGGAAGATGGCGGTTGCATTCAAGAACCACAAGATTCGTGAATGGGCCAAGTACGTCAAGGGAGGAAGGAAGACTCCAGTATTCGAGGGAACACTAGAGAAGCAAAGTGCTCATTGGGACGATTTCGTGAAATTCAAGGATTCGGAATTATCTAAGGAACGGTCGAGAATAAACAAGGCCAATGCCGCAAAAAAGGATAAGTTCCATAAGCTGGGGCCAGGTGGCTATGCGGTGGGAATGCCTAAGTGGGATAAGTCTGAGAAAGAGATGCTGGATGCAGGTGTCACTCCAGAAACATTGAGCTGGCCCCCCAGGTGCAGGACTTGGTTCTATGCGCATGGGGGGGAGTTGGACCCGAAGACAGGCAAAGTTTCGAAGAAGGCATGTCTGGACGGAGCCGAAGATAAGCTACTTGTTGCAATAGAAGAGGCTCGATCGGGGTTGTTCGAGCCCAACAGAGAGAACGACGAGCTTACGCGTGCCCTGGGAAATCCTGAACACCCGGGAAGAACACGAGGCATGGGCGCTATTCCGTGGTATGAGGGGTTTTCGGACTGGAACGCCGACTACAGAACCCGTGCGAGAAAGAAGATTGCGGAGGAGAAGAAGAGGAAGATGGAGGAGGAGCAGAGGAAGCTAGACTATGAACGCCTTCAAGGCCTAGAATCAGCGCACGCGGACTTGGCAGTCAAATTCCAGCGGCAGCAGGAGCAGATCGACTCACTTAGCCAGCAAAGGGGGTCTCAGCAGCTAGCGGATGATCCACCAATGGATAGCACCGTCCCATCCATGCCGAGAAGCAGCGTGGGTTCCGCCCCGGGCGACGCATTGCTGGATAGCTACCCAGTGGATGACATCATGGAGAACACTAACTGCGAGCTACACTTCAAAATGAAGAACATATCCATGAAGGTGGCGGACGCCCTTGCTTTTACAAATCCCCCCGAGGCAACCTTCCATTGCAACCCGATTCCAGCGGGCTATGCTCGTGTCTTGGTTGATGAGGTGGTGGACCAATATTCGGGGCTAGAGCTTGACATTCCTGGAGGTGACGATGAGCACACACTAGGAGAGGCCAACCATCGTATCATCCTATGGAGAAAGGATTGCATCATCTTTCGAAGGCCACCGACACCGCGTCATCCGACTCCTCGTCGCAGTCCGCCACCGAGTCAGCAGACTCCCGCTCCTCCAAGTCCACCAACGCGTCAGGCCACTCCTCCTCCAAGTCCGGCACAGCTTCAGGCCACTCCCTCCTCCAAGTCCGGCAAAGCGTCAGGCCACTCCTCCTCCAAGTCCGGCACAGCTTCAGGCCACTCCTCCTCCAAGTCCGGCACAGCTTCAGGCCACTCCTCCTCCTCCAACTCAGCCACGTCAGCCGTCTTCGCCGCCTCAGCAATCACGGAAGAGAGCCGCCTCAGCTATGGTGCGTAGCGGTACAAGTCGAGGTAGTACTGGAGGTACAGGCGGAGGCAAGCGATTTCAATATGGTCCAAGCCTCGCGCCTCTTCCGCAGAGGCCTTACGACAAGTCCGAGGAGGAAAACGTAGCCATATCGAAGGCCGAGGTGGAAGCCCATTTTGCACCGAAACCGCCACCGCCGCCAAGGGAGAAAGTGCCTGTGGAAAAGATTGACCACTTCATTCGTATGGCTAGAGCACCAGCTCCCAAGCCTGTTGACACAGACTATGAGCGCCACATCAAGAAGTTAAATCGAGCACGTCTACAGAAAGAGGCGAGCTCGAGCTCGAGCAAATCAGCTGGCAAAAGGAGCGGTAAAACCGTTCCCCAGCTGGGAGAACAGGCGGCGCAATCAATCCCCCCGCTTGTTGTGCCAACAACACATGAGAGTAGGCGCGCCCAATATTATTGTGGGCAAACCGTTAACGTTCCCGGGGTGGGCGATGTGGTAATAACCGAGGAGCATATTGCGCAGGCTGAATCGATCGGGATCACTGTTGGACAACTCCTCGATATCGAGCCCATGTCTCCGACTAGAGAGGAGGAAATAAAACGGAAATATGCCCGGGGCCAACCTTTGGTCGAGCCAGAGGAGGTCAATAAGCTCCCAACGAGAATGTATGAATTGCATCAATGGTACATGGACATTACCAAGATTTCCAATCGAGAGTCCCTCATGGTGAATGTCAACAAGGAGCATTACTACCATGAGAAAGCTGTGACCGTTGAGTATTCAGAACTATTTCAGCTATACAATAAAGACGCACTCGACAAATCTATCGTCAGTTGCTATTGTCTGTAAGTGATTTCTTTCTGTAATTTAAGTCTCAAGCTAGCTGTAGTGATCATTTTGATCAATCATTACCTGTAATTATCCTCACTATATTCTTTTCTGTGGTATTATGCAGGATGAAGATTTATGAAATGAAAAAAGGTGGACGCTATGGCATTGGGTTCGTTGACCCAAATACCATTAATGAATACACATGGAAAATAGATCCATATCACGAAAAAAGTGTAGAGGAAAGCATGCTACAGTTCTTCAAGGAACTCAAATACAATGAAGATATACTACTTCCTTACAACTTCCAGTGAGTCACACTGTCTTGTACTACAAATTCTGTTTTTCCCTACTAGCTATAGCTACATGTTTTTGCTTACATATGCCCGCTTAATTAAGACATGCAAACGTGTGTGCATGCAGATTTCACTGGATCTTGTTAATCATTAAAGTTGATGAAGGAACAGTTGAAGTACTAGACTCACTACTTAAGAAAGCAAGTGACTACACCATCGTGAAGGGGATAGTCAACAGGTAATTTCAATCATTATTAACTATATCTCGGCCTATTTAATTAGTTCGTCATTTCCTGATAACAACTATTTAATAACCCATTTATTCATTTTCTTTGTCGGCGGGCAGGGCTTGGGCAAAGTTCATCAGGGTCCACTCCAGGCCCATGGAAACAAAATCTGAAATGGTATCGACCCAAGGTAAGTAATTAAGTAGTACTAGCTAGCTGCCATCTCTTTAATTATCATGCTTGATTAATTATTATCTGATCAAAATTCCATTCTCGTAAAGGCCCTGAAGCAGGCGCCGGGGAATGATCTATGTGCATACTACGTTTGCGAGAACATTCGCATGATGGCGTCCGAAAGGAGCAAATCTCAAAGACAGGAGTGGGTAGATATCGATTGTCAGAACACTATTCACAATTTTTACACCATTATCGATATCTAGTCACACAACTAATACACATGCATATTGATCTCCTTCTTAACAGTTCAAAGAGGTGCGGGACAAGCTCCTAGCACAGGACCGCATAGAAGCAATTCAAGAGGAAATAGCGGGATTTTTGCTCGACCAGGTCATAGATCCCAAAGGAGAATACTATTACCCGCTACCGCCCCCATGAACCACTTCCAATTGTTATCGTGCTCCGAAGGCACCAATTAGCTAGGCTAATGCCACTGGCTCCGAAGGCACCAATTAGGAGAAATTTTTGTATATATATATACATGTGTGTATATATGTGTGAATTAATTAATGGTGGTTGTGAGACATTCGATGTATATATATATATATATTATGATCGGTTCTACTAGAAATTCTATTTATATATATGCATAACGTGTACAATATGTAGTATCGTAAAATACCAGCAAACGAAAAATAATTAAATGGAAAACACAAAATTAAATGAAAAAGAAATCATAAACCCAAAACCCCCCCAACATTTTAATACCGGTTGGTGACACCAACCGGTACTAAAGGGCTCCCTGCCCCCGAAGCTGGCTCGTGCCACGTGGTTGCCCTTTAGCACCGGTTCGTGCTGAACCGGTACTAAAGGGGGGGGCTTTAGTGCCTACATTTTAGCGCCGGTTACCAAACCGGCACTAAAGGGCCTTACGAACCGGTGCTATTGCCCGGTTCTGCACTAGTGGAGCTAGACTCACAACCAGGGCTACACGGGGAGAACCTAATTTCATCTTCAGTTTCGTAAATCTAATGGCTATATTTCATTGGTCCACTAAATTAATGGTTGGATGTTTCTAATTTTTGTGAGATCTTTTGGAGTAATCTTTTTTTTTGTTTAATCCGTCGAGTAGTTTCCCTCTATAATCTCTAGTTAAATCCTAGACACATAGTTTTAGATCTAACTATTAAAATAATTTTGATGATGTTTCTTAACGCGGTGTCTCTATTAGAACCCTGTATTTTTTCACTACCAGTTCTTCCCTACAATCTCTAGTTAAATTCTAGACGGGACAATCTAGATCTAAACTTTAAAACAGGTTTATGATGTGGCCTTAACGTGGTGTCTTCTCTTAGAACCCAGTATTTTTCTTTTATTATATAATAGATAGGTAGATAGATTAAAATATCATATAGCATATCAAGCTAACTTCAATTTGAAGAAGTTAATGACCCTTGAAAAACTTAAGCACTAACAGAACCGCGAAAACTTGTCTATCAGAAAACATGGTAAAGGTACAAGTGGAAGGCGCCTTACCCATATGCATGTTTTGACCTCGGGTTGTCCATGGCCGTTGGTCGCGCATCAACGTGGCATGTCCTTGTCTCCCGCCTAAACGCCAGGCATGGCAATATGGAATTCGCGCCAAGCGACAAGGTAGGTGTGTTATGCAACTTATCAACGACATAGTATTAAGCGTTGTAACCTGCACATTTACTGAGCTCAATATGATTTGTGTTGCGTCTTGTAAGTGATTATGCCATTCAAGAAAGTGTTTTGTCACGCTTTGGCTTATCAGAACCACTTATTATGGTTTGTCCGAGCTCTTCACCATTGCCTTGTCAGGTCTCTGTTCTAATTTTCTTACTAGTCTAGTTGTTTGGCGTTTCGCACTAAGTTCTCAGGGCCTCGTACATATCATTTCAGTAAAGGGGATAAATTGCTTCAAATCGTAAGTAGTAAAATTGACAGGCGTCTCTCATTTATCAATGTATGGTAATTTGAACCCGTCTATCCCATTGCAATAAGTGTTGAATCACAAACCTGCCCATTTAATACCCTTCCCTGAAACAATTATATTTTCCCCTCAAAACCCCTGGTCTGGCCATATCGCATCTTCTCCCCCCTGCATTGCCTATGTAGGCTGAAGCTCGCTATTCATCGCTGCCGTATGTAGTTGTAATCCATTTGTTCGACAATCGTTTCCTTCCATGAAGTCTTTGTTCTTCCACGTCAATGTTGAGGTCTGATATGTGAAGTAGCACTGCCGATGGCCTCCCTTCAGATCTGCATATAGGTACATGCTTCATGCGTTATGGTTTAACCATTATATTAATCTAGCTTGCAGCAGAATGCAGATAGGATACATATGCACGCCATGTTGTTTATAATAGATCAAGTGGAATTATGGCATAGGAAATAAAGTGAAGATTGTCACCTAAAATGTCAACCACTAAATTTTCTTTAGTGAGTTAGGCCATATTCCACTTTAATGCCTATCTTGAATTTATTTCATATGCCAAAATTCCTCTTGAGCTATTGTAAACCATATCCCTAGAACTTGATGTGCATATGGATTACCATATGAATTCTTGCTCAAGCTGCTTTACTATAGCAATTAAACTTATGTTGATGACCTAGTTATGTCGAATATTTTAGAAACTTACATGATGCTACACAAATTTTATCGGCCATATTAATAGCCATTTAGTGAGCTGTGAGCATGTTGGGGATTTTATTTTTCTTGAGCTTGCATGTGAGGTATTAATTAAATAGGATCTTGATTATTATTATTTTGTATTCCATGATGCTTCAAGTGTTGAGACCTCTGAACTTGGATTTTTGATCGATTGTTCTTCCATGTGTTTTATTTCAAAAAACAAAAGACCTTCCGTGTGTTCGAAACGGATAAAGAAAACTAGCCTGCTCGGTTGCTCGCTGCCAAGCTTGAGCAGGTATGGTGTGATTGTTCGCATAGGTTTGGTTTGTTGAGCCGGCAACAAGAAAAGATAGGTGATGGGTCATTGTCAGCATTTATCATCGCCCTTTTTCTGTTTTTGACGGGTATTTGGAGAAGATGATAAAGGTCAAGCTTGCAGAGCTTTTTTTTTTTTGAAACAAGAAACCCTAATGAGCATTGGAGTCTCACCTCTTTTTGGTAAAGATAGAGCAATCCTTGTGACGAGCATTTCCAGTAAACCGGCAACGCACACTTTAAGCAAGGGCTTGCAAAGTGGGCGCATGGTGCGGTGACGGGTAACTAGCGTCATATACATCAGTTACCAAGTAATTATACCACTCTAAGTCTCTAACTATCAGGCAAGTAGTTAACACTAGGCCATCAAGACCAAAAAACAAGCTACTGAATGGATCATAAAATCAAATACGTATAATGCAATATAAACCACTACTAGAAAAACTTGTTTTGCCGACAGCCATATCTATGCCGACGGCCCCCGTCGGCATATATGGGCATACCCCGACGGCCCAATAAAAGCCGTCGGCGTATAACCATCTATGCCGATGGCCCCCCGTCGGCGTTTCTCCGAATATACCGACGGTGGCCGTCGGCATAGAGCAGGCCGTCGGCATATCACGTGGGCCCGTCTACCCGGGCGGCGACGGCAGTTTGACGGCGTCAGGCTACGCCGACGGGCTAACGGTGGCCGTCGGCATAGCTACGCCGACGTCATCGATCCGCCGCGCCGCCACGTCATCGATCCGCGTCGTTCGCCGGTCCCGTGGGGTGGCATTTCTATGCCGACGGCTAGGCCGTCGGCATAGGCCTGGCCCATGGTTTTTGCCACGTCATTGATCCCCGCCCTACGCCACGTCATCGATCCAGGGCTCTACCGTTCCGTGGCCGTAGCTATGCCGACGGCTTTGCCGTAGGCATAGATTTCTAATAATATTTTTATATTTTTTGTATTTTCTCTTATTTTTTTTTATTTTTTTCCAATACTAATTTCATTAACTTAAATGTACAGAAA
Organism: Triticum urartu; assembly: GCF_003073215.2. Classification (NCBI taxonomy): domain Eukaryota; kingdom Viridiplantae; phylum Streptophyta; class Magnoliopsida; order Poales; family Poaceae; genus Triticum; species Triticum urartu. The sequence goes on from NC_053026.1 coordinate 35,017,647, forward strand.
ACATATATCGATTGCCCCCCACACGGGCCTTCTTCCGTCGTGTCACGGAGAGGTTAGACGGGACGGGCCGGGTACCTGTGGGGGTAGCAATGCCGCCAGGTGTTGCGGTGGGCCCTCCTACGGTTGTGGAAACGTGGTGGCAGGCGCAGGCACGCGGCTCCGGGGTGTGCCCCCTCCCCCCTCACGGGCGTCGATGCCGCCGTGCCCCGGAGGGGGGAAACGGCCACGTCGGGCCGACGCAGAGGGAATCTTGGGGTGGGTTGTGCCGGGACTGTGTTGGGGGTGTAGCTATGGCTGGGCTATGACAACAAGGTGAAAAGGTCCACCGGTCAAACTACGTCCAGCGAAAGTCAAAGGGATAGACCCGGCGGTCGTCTGTGTCAGGGTTAGACGGGACGGGGTACCTGGGGGGTAGCAATGCCGCCAGGTGTTGCGGTGGCCCTCCTACGGTTATATAAGCATGGTGGCAGGCGTAGGCACCCGGCACGCGGCTTGTATGAGGTCCTGGTGCGACGCTCCGGTGGCATTGCTACCCCCCTAGGGCCCCCGTGCCGCCAAACCCTGTAGCATTTGACCACGGGATCTACCCCTTTAACTTTGCACGGGCAGGCTTTGAGCAGTAGACGTATCCACCGGTTGTGTAAGGTCAGCCCATAGGCCCACGGCAACATCTGGCCCGGATGTTGCACCAAAGTGTTCCTATGGGCTGACCTAACACAACCGGGTGGGGAGGTCCATTGGTCAAAGCCCGTCCGTGCAAAGTCAAAGGGCTAGATCCCGTGGTCAAACGCTACAGGGTTAGGCGGGACGGGGGGGGGGGGTAGCAATGCCACCGGAGCGTCGCACCGGGCCCTCATACATGCGGGGTGGTGTGGTGGCATGTCCGAAGAGGCGGGACTCGTCTCCGGGGCGTGGCCCCCCCTCACGGACGGCGATGACACGGTAGTAGACGTTCTGCGGTAACGATACGGCGTCAATATTACTAAATACTCGGAGCGCGATAAAATCATGAGTTTTTTTGCACGACGCGGGCACATGTGCTATAGGAACGATGTTATTTTTTCATAATTTTTGGTGATGGAGAAGTCTCCGAAAAATTCCCTCTACGCGGATTGCCCTTCGCGCGTCAACGGCTGTGGCCGGCGGCCTCCGGGGGCTAGCATGCCGCCAAATCTTGCGTAGGCGGCCTCTCACAAGTCTGGAAGTGTTGTGACGGTTGCAAACGCCCGGCACGTGTCTCCGGGGTGTGCCCCCCTCACGGACGGTGCAGTTGCCGTCACCTGGATGGGGGAAACGGACGCGTCGGGTCTACACGGAGGGGATCTTGCTGTGGGTCTGGCCCGGATGTTGCTCCAAAGTGTTCCTATGGTCTGACCTAACACAACCGGGTGGGGAGGTCCACTGGTCAAAGCCCGTCCGTGCAAAGTCAAAGGGCTAGATCCCGTGGTCAAACGCTACAGGGTTAGGCGGGACGGGGGACCTGGGGGGTAGCAATGCCACCGGAGCGTCGTACCGGGCCCTCATACATGCGGGGTGGTGTTGTGGCATGTCCGAAGAGGCGACACGCATCTCCGGGGTGTGCCCCCCATCAAGGACGGCGCAGCTGCAGGCACCTGGAGGGGGGAAACGGACGCGTCGGGTCTACACGGAGTGGATGTAGCTGTGGGTTTGGCCCGGATGTTGCTCCCGGATGTCACTATGGGTAGACCTGACACAACCGGGTGGAGAGGTCCACTGGTCAGAGCCCGTCCGTGGGAAGTCAAAGGGCTAGATCTCGTGATCAACCGCTCCTGGGTTAGTCGGGACGGGGGCCCTGGGGGGTAGCAATGTCACCGGAGCGTCGTACCGGCCCCTCATACATGCGGGGTGGTGTTGTGGCATGTCCGAAGAGGCGGCACGCGTCTCGGGGTGTGGCACCCCTCATTGACGGCGGGGGGAAACGGACATGTCGGGTCTACACGGTGTGGATATGTAGCAGTGGGTTTGGCCCGGATGTTGCTCCCAGGTGTCCCTCTGTCGATGACCCCCTCCCCCTTCACTCACCTGACGAACTAAGCTACCCCGCCCCCACCCCCACCCTCACCGTCGACGACCCCCTCCCCCTTCACTCACCTGACGAACTAAGCTCCAGATCGAGCACGTGATCGAGGGCGGCCATGGCGCTCCCATACCCGCGACCAGGCCACGGCCTTGGCGGACGAAGCTGCTCGAATTCGACGCCTCCCCTCCCCTCCCCTCAAATGAGCTAGCTAGCTTTTCACCGCCATCATCCGCAAAAAGAAAAACAAAAACTTTTGACTGCCATGTAGAGTATCGTATGCATGTGCCTATTCTGAGTCGTTTCACCCACATCGCATTCATTTTCTTTCTGCAGTGTACGTCCCATTGCAAAGAAAGAAAGAAAGAAATTATACGTCGTTGCCAAAGATGGCACACGCGCTCGGCTGGGTGCAATAAGGCAATGCAGATAGGCAGCAAGCTAGCTTCCTCTGCCCGCCGTCTCCTCCCTGCCTGTTCACATCACATGCTTGTTCCAGTGATAATAATCTGGTAGTAGTGTGGTGTGACTGACTTATTGAGTGCCGATCCCATTGCAAAGACAGAAAGACAGAAATTAATTGCGCATTGGGAAAGATGGCACACGCGCTCGGCTCGGCTCGGTGCATTCCAGCTTTCCTGCAACCAACCAAGCGATCACATCACATACTTGTTCCCAGACCGCACTGCAACACTCGCTTGTCTCTCTGTCTTCTCTCCCTCCCCGCGTACTACGTCAGAGGCCTCCCGCCTCCCCGCCGGCAAGTCTCGTCTCCTTGCGAAGAAGCATCCCCGTCTCCCCGCCTCTTCTTCTCGACGGTGCTGCTGGAACTAGCTAGCTACTAGTCAAATACTTCTTCTTTCTCTTCCTCCCAGTTGAAATTAAGCTTTCTTTTTGCGGCAGAGGACCATGGACGGCAAGAAGCCCAAGATCCCGGCTGACGTCCGGCGGGCCAGCCAGTGGGCGCTCGTCAACGCCTCCTTCCACCTCTTCTCCTTCTTCGCCGTGCGCCCGTCCGCCGCCTATGCCGTCGCCCGCTACGAGGCCACGTGCAGCGAGGTGCGTGCGTGACCCCTTGCCCCTTGCATACCACACATTCCGAATCTCCGATCGGTTCGGTTCATCTTGCGCCAAGTCTTTACGTACGGTGTTGGTCCTGCAGTGCGTGGCGCTGACGGACAAGCTGAGCGGCCTCTGGCTCGTGATGCTGTGGTGCGCCGCAGCCCAGGCGGCCGCCGCGGGGCTGGCGCTGATGCTCCCGTGCCGCGACAACGCCAACCTCGCGCTCAGGGTCACCATCGTCGGGCACTACATGTACGCCGTCGCCGTCCGCCTCCTCCTCGAAGCCGACCCAGGATTCCTCTTGGGCTGGATCGTCGGCCCCGCGAGCATCGTCGTCTTCGCGGGCGCCGACTTCGTCTGCTTCCGTGACCTCCTCCAGCTGGGAGATGAGGACTGAATGACTGATGAACAGGGTGTTCATCTAGCTGCGCCTGTAGGGGGTCATCTCATGAGAGGAGTCGAGGACTGACTCATCACTGGTGAGTATGTGTCAATCTAGTACGTAGTAGTGGTGTAGTTCATTGTTAATTGGAGCGACATAGAGATCTCCTTAGCTAGTACTACATGGCACTTGATCGACTGTATAGCCTTGGCTGTGGTCGTCTTGATTTGATGCACTTAATTGGAGTAACTTTCCTCTGTAGTAAGTACTATGATGAGACATGCATGAGAGTACGTTATATCCAGCTTCCGGACGGTTAATGTCGGTGAAATTGCTGATGTTTACTTCTACTATATACTAGAAGAACGCCTGTGCGTTGCTACGGGCTATTCGTCATGTAATTTTCAACACCTAAGCCAAACACAAAACCATCCCAGAACGCTTCCTTTTGTTTTTTTGTTCAACCCTACCCTTCTTGCTCGGTTTCCCACTGTAGCGGAACATTTCTCGCTGGAGCCACCTCTTTTAAAACCAGATGACATACACCTCATCTTCATCGTGCATTGCAACATGAATTAAAGTTTTCATATTTGCAATATATAGAGTTGGTTAAACTAACACATACTATTGACATATAACAACAAATAAAGATCACTCTCAAAGATCCATTCAACTTTGCAAATGCACATTCACATTGAAGGCGAGTGACAACCTGAACGTATTCCTAGTTATCAATAAGCAGTACTGCCAATAAGCTCCACCTCCATCACACATACAATTCATTGCTAGAAGGGGTAATTGTTGTTCTTCTCGTCCTCGTCCTTTCCCATATCTTCTACTCCTAATCACTCCGCCAACCATTTTGTTGGTGCCAACCAACACCACGTTAACATCATGTTATTTCCAACACCTGAGCCAAACACAAAACCCATCCCAGTACGCTCCCTTTTGTTTTTTTGTTCGACCCTACCCTTCTCGCTCGGTTTCCCGCTGTAGCGGAACATTTCTCGCTGGAGCCACCTCTTTTAAAACCAGATGACATCCACCTCATCTTCACCGTGCATTGCAACATGAATTAAAATTTTCATATTTGCAATATATAGAGTTGGTTAAACTAACACATACTATTGACATAGAACAACAAATAAAGATCACTCTCAAAGGTCCATTCAACTTTGCAAATGCACATTGACGTTGAAGGCGAGTGACAACCTGAACGTATTCCTAGTTACCAATAAGCTCCACCTCCATCGCACATACCATTCATTGCTAGAAGGGGTAATTGTTGTTCTTCTCGTCCTCATCCTTTCCCACATCTTCTACTCCTAACCACTCTGCCTACAATTTTGTTGGTGCCAACCAACACCACATTAACATCAATACATTCGTCAACGACGCCTTGTCTCCGTCTTTCTCCTTCATCGCCAGTTTTAGTTCTCGTTCCTACTTATTTTCTGTAATACTCCTTTCTTTTTTGTTTATTTTTTGGAACACTCTTTTCTTCTCCAACACTATGGACCACTTGGTGGCTTTAGTTTTTTTGTACTTCTTATTCTCCGAACACTCTTTCTTTCTACTATAGCATAAATCACCCGGCCAATGTTGTGTCGTGTTGTCCTCCCTCACGAACGTGTCGACAATGGTCAGCGTGTTGACATCCTTCAGAGCATGGTCGTCATCTATCTTGGTGAACACAAGGATGCCCATGTCGCGAGCGCATGATGGCCGTTGTTTATGTTGGCAAGTGGTGCTCGGCCATGTCGCTGAAAGCCTGCTCATCGTCCATGCCCACGAGCGCTTTCAAAATAATTCGGCGCGATTAACTGCTTGCATGATTAATTAAGTACACAAATAATTAATGGCCTACCTAATTCTCTACATGCCTAATTAAATGCCAACAAATCAATTAATTATCCGCCTAATTGGAAAAAATCCTACCTCTAATTATCTGTAGGCATAATTAATTGTCTACCTAATTAATTGCAGACTCATCCTTAACTACATTCCATCTTCTATTATACTCTTCAACCACTAGTAGAAAAAGGGTCAAACGTGAAGCATATTAGTGCCGGTTTGTATTTGAGCCGGCACTAATGTATACATTAGTGCCGGTTCCAACGGCTAGCCGGGCCGCTTTCATTAGTACCGGTTCGTGGCGAACCTTTAGCACCGGTTCGTGCCACGAACCGGTACTAATGAGAGTGGTGGCAGTATATTGTCAGAATGGGGCCCCTCCAGCCCCTTTAGTACCGGTTCTTGGCACAAACCGGTACTAAAGGTCGTCCTACATAAACCCTTCGTCCACCCGAGCTCGCTCTGTTCTTCCCCTTTCCCCTCTCCTCTCTGTTCTTCCCCTCTTCCTCTCGAGCTCATCACACATTTTTCCCAAAATTTGTCAAGATTTGAAGGCCCCCATCCATTCAAATGATCACAAAGGTTAGCAACTTTGTCCTTTCATCTCTCATTGCTAGATTAGCTCTTGCAATGCTTTATATAGTGATTAATTTGTGAGTTTAGTAATTTGGGAGGATATATATATATGTGCTAGTATTTGATTTATATGCAATTTGAGGTCAAAAATAACACTTAGTTTGCATATGTAGGTGTGGTTTACTTAGTGCCTTCTAAATCTGCATCGTAGCCACCGTCGATCGCCCGCACCGTCCCGTCGCCGGCACCACCTTGTGGTGAGCCTCTTGTTCATGAAATTTTATATAAAAATTGATGTTTGTGTGATTTGGATATATAGTTACTCGTATAATTATCTTACCCGTACGTTGTTTGTTATACATATAGTGCCATGGTTTTGATATCCGTCCCCGTCGGCCCTAGTCCTTGTTATGATTCGGATGTGGTATGTATATTCTCTTTTAAAACTAGTTGCATTTCGTGTTTATGACAAATTATGCCCATCAAGTTGACATAGGAATTTTTTTCTAGGAGGTATGTGAACCGGAAATTCCAACCGACCCTATTGCCGAGAGGTTAAATTTAGTTGAAAGAGAAAACGAGTACTTGAAAGAAAAATTGAAAAGAATTGAGGGGGAGAAGATGGAATTGGAGTTGCATGTTGCCGATGTCGTCGATGATCACAAGATGAAGATGGAGAAAATGCGCTTGAAGATTAGAAAGATTAGAAAATATGCCATCGATAGTGAGGCTTGGTATCATTATGCTGTTGGATCCATTGTTACCTTAGTTGCGATCTTGATCGTATTTTTTGTTGCATTTAAATGCTTTAGCTAGAGAGTTATTTGTTTGTTGCATTTAAGTGTTGTATGAACTTGTATTAATTTGGTCTATTCGGTGTTGTGTAATGAAGATGAGCCGGCAATGGATGTATGATGACCGATGCTCTCCCCAGTTCGTTGAGGGCGTGCATACTTTTCTGCTTGCGGCTGAGGCAAACAAGCGGGCGGATGGTTTTATGCCTTGTCCATGTGCTCGCTGTAAGAATGGTCACAATTACTCTACGTCAAGAACCATTCACGTCCACCTGTTTAAGTCCGGTTTCATGCCCCATTATAATGTTTGGACCAAGCACGGAGAAAGAGGGGTTATGATGGAAGACAATGAAGAAGAAGAGGACGACGACAGCTATCCTGGCCATGGGTTCCCTGAATACGATGATACAACAATGGGGGAAGAAGCTGAGCCGGTAATGCGGGAAGAAGCTGAGCCGGCAATGCGGGAAGAAGCTGAAGAAGAGGCATCAGATGAGCCCGTTGATGATCTAGGTCGGGCCATTGCCGATGCAAAGAGAAACTGCGCAAGTGATTTGGAGAAGAAAAAGTTGCAGCGCATGTTAGAGGATCACAAAAAATTGTTGTACCCGAATTGCGTGGGTGACAAGAAAAAGCTGGGCACCACACTGGAATTGCTGCAATGGAAGGCAGAGAATGGTGTATCTGACAAGGGATTTGGAAAGTTGCTGGTAATGATAAAGGATATGCTTCCAAAGGACAACGAATTGCCCGAGAGTACGTACGAAGCAAAGAAGGCTGTCTTCCCTCTAGGGTTAGAGGTGCAGAAGATACATGCATGCCCTAATGATTGCATCCTCTACCGCGGTGAGTACGAGGATTTGAACGCTTGCCCGGTATGTGGTGCATTGCGCTATAAGATCAGCCGCGATGACCCTGGTGATGTCGAGGGCTGGCGCCCCAGGAAGAAGATTCCTGCCAAGGTGATGTGGTATGCTCCTATAATACCACGGTTGAAACGTTTGTTCCAAAACAAAGAGCATGCCAAGGCGATGCGATGGCACAGAGAAGACCGTAAGAAATACGGAAAGTTGAGAGTACCCGCTGACGGGTCACAGTGGATAAAAATCGAAAGAAAGTATGGGAAGGAGTTTGCAGATGACGCAAGGAGCGTATGGTTTGGTCTAAGCGCAGATGGCGTTAATCCTTTTGGGGAGCAGAGCAGCAACCATAGCACCTGGCCTGTGACTCTATGTTTGTATAACCTTCCTCCTTGGTTGTGCATGAAGCGGAAGTTCATTATGATGCCAGTGCTCATCCAAGGCCCTAAGCAACCCGGCAACGACATTGATGTGTACCTAAGGCCATTAGTTGAAGAACTCTTACAACTGTGGAATGGAACGGGTGTACGTGCGTGGGATGAGCACATGGGGAAGAATTTGACCTAAAGGCGTTGCTGTTCGTGACCATCAATGATTGGCCTGCTCTCAGTAACCTTTCAGGACAGACAAACAAGGGATACCACGCATGCACGCACTGTTTGGACGATACCGACAGTATATATTTGGCTAATAAGAATGTGTACCTGGGACATCATCGATTTCTTCCGAGCAGGCATCCCGTAAGAAAGAAAGGCAAGCATTTCAAAGGTGAGGCGGATCACCGGACGAAGCCTCGCCACCGTACTGATGCTGATGTACATGATATGGTCAAGGATTTGAAGGTGGTCTTTGGAAAGGGTCCTGGTGGACAACCTGTTCCGAATGACGCTGACGGAAGCGCACCCATGTGGAAGAAGAAATCTATATTTTGGGACCTGCCCTATTGGAAAGACCTCGAGGTCCGCTCCGCAATCGACGTGATGCACGTGATGAAGAATCTTCGTGTGACCCTGCTTGGCTTCTTGGGCGTGTATGGGAAGACAAAAGATACACCTGAGGCACGGGAGGACCAGCAACGTATGCACGGAAAAGACGGCATACATCAGGGTCATGCAAGCTACGCTCTTACCAAAGAAGAGAAGGAAATCTTCTTTGAATGCCTGCTCAGTATTAAGGTACAGTCTGGCTTCTCGTCGAATATAAAGGGAATAATAAACATGGCAGGGAAAAAGTTTCAGAACCTAAAGTCTCATGATTGCCACGTGATTATGACGCAACTGCTTCCGGTTGCATTGAGGGGACTTCTACCGGAAAACGTTCGATTAGCCATTGTGAAGCTATGTGCATTTCTCAATGCAACCTCTCAGAAGGTAATCGATCCAGAAATCATACCAAGGTTACAGAATGATTTGGTGCAATGTCTTGTCAGTTTCGAGTTGGTGTTCCCACCATCCTTCTTCAACATCATGACGCACGTCCTAGTTCACCTATGCGAAGAGATTAACGTTTTGGGTCCTGTATTTCTACACAATATGTTCCCCTTTGAGAGGTTCATGGGAGTCTTAAAGAAATATGTTCATAACCGTGCTAGGCCAGAAGGAAGCATCTCCAAGGGCCGTCAAAATGAGGAGGTCATTGAGTTTTGTATTGACTTTATTCCTAACCTTAAGCCGATTGGTGTTCCTGAATCGCGGCATAAGGGCAGACTGGATGGAAAAGGCACGCTAGGAGGGGAACAAATAATATGTATGGACGGACATTCTCTCACTGAAGCACACTACACAGTTCTACAGAATTCCGCCTTGGTGGCTCCGTATATGGATGAACACAAGAATTTGCTACGCTCCAAACACCCGGAGCGGTCTAATGACTGGATTACACGTGAACAAACCAGGAGTTTCGCCAGCTGGTTGCAAGCACGTACCATGCATGACACCTCTATTGAAGATGACCTGTACTTGCTGTCCCAGTTACCATCTTCGAATATAATGACTTTCAAAGGGTACGAGATAAATGGTAATACATTTTACACGATCGCCCAAGATAAGAAGAGAACCAACCAAAACAATGGTGTCCGCTTTGATGCAGAAACCAAGACGGAAAAGGAAACATATTATGGTTATATACAGGACATATGGGAACTTGACTATCGACGTGGTTTGAAGGTCCCTTTGTTTCGGTGCAAATGGGTCAATATGACACGAGGCGGGGTAACGGAAGACCCGCAGTACGGAATGACAATAGTGGATCTCAACAATCTTGCGTATGCAGACGAACCATTCGTCCTAGCCAATGATGTGGCACAGGTTTTCTATGTGAAGGACATGTCTACCAAGCCAAGAAAAAGAAAAGATAAGGAAGCGAATGCATCGTACGATGAGCCAAAGCGGCACATAGTTCTTTCTGGGAAGAGAAACATCGTGGGAGTGGATGACAAGACAGACAAGTCAGAAGATTATGAAAAGTTTGATGAAATTGCTCCATTCACAGTGAATATTGACCCGAGCATCCCGTTAAATGATGAAGATTTTCCATGGCTACGACGCAAAGGTACACACGCGAAGAAAAAGTTTCACACCCAAAGATCTGGGATGTGATCGGCTTAACTATCATCACTTTCTTCTGTGTTTCACACCCAGGAGGGAATCTCTGTAATAGTTAGGGTAGCTAGTTATGTGTGTTTGGCATTTGAAACGTGAAGAAATTTTATGTGCAAGCAAATTATTTCATGCATTTACTGATTTCTTCAGCTAAATGACCCTGAAATTGAAAAGCATTTCAAATGAACTCAGAAAAGGATGAAAGTTGGCATGGTATCATAATTTCACCCACATAGCATGTGCAAAAAAGTAGAGAGGGTTACCGCAAAAACTGCATGCACTTCGTGTACAAAATGGACAATCTGTTTCGAAGTATCAGGGTTTCGGACGAAAACTCATCCGTTACAAAGGCATTTCATTTTTTAAATAACTTAAGCATTACCAAATTGAATATAATGATAAAACACACTAATATTAAACATAAGAAAAAAGTATCACTGAAAAATGTATTTTTAAAGTTAAGTTATTCACAAACTAGTGATTCACACAAATTTCAAATAATTCAAAATTTAAACTATTCAAATTTAAAAACTACCGGCACTAACTGAAAGTTCCTAAAAACTATCAAAAATATTCACAAAGAAACTCTAAATACAGCTGATTTTTAAAGTTAAGTTATTCACAAACTAGTGATTCACACTAATCAAATAATTCAAATAAACTATTCAAGTAAAAAACTAGCAGAGCACATAACTAGAAGATTTGTAATTTTGTAACCTAAGCAAAAATAGTGCAAGAGCTGCATGAAGAGCACAAAAAGAAGCGAACATCAAGGAAAAGAGTAAGAGGCAAAAAAAGTAAGCCCGCCTACTGGGCAGGAGTGGCATGCATACGACGAGAAACCTGCAACTGTTGTGGTGAGACCCGAGGAGCAGGCATGCAAAGGCCAGTAGGACCTCCCACAGGGAGGATCAGAACACTGTAGTCAGGTAGGCATCTTTGGAGAGGCGCCGAGAAGTACGACGGGGGTTATAACAGTGCGGAAGCTCCTGCAGGAGGGTTGAAAACTTGCCGCAGGAAGGAGCCCTCCTCCAACGCACCCCTTAGTACTCAGGTGCGTGGCACCGAACCGGTACTATAAGGGGGGCTTAGTACTGGTGAGACACCTCCCGTACTAAAAGGGGGTGCGCTTCCGAGCGCTGGCGGCCAACAGGCCTATAGAACCAGTTGTGGCTGCCAACCCGATATCAAAGGTCATCCTATATCGTGTATAATCTAACCTCTAAAAATTCAGTCTTCTCATGCTGCTCTTCCCCTCTGCCTCGCGTACCCCCCCTAGCCTCTCGATATCCGGCGTGCACCGCCCGTCCCGTGTCGCCCGTCGCGCGTCCATCGTCATCGCCCGCGTCCTCTCGCCGGCGCCGTCCCGCGTCGTCGCCGCGTCGTCCGTCGCCGCCCGCCGTCCCCGTCGTCGCCGCCCGGCCCGTCCCTGTCCCCGTCGTCGCCATCCCCGTCGTCGCCGTGCCGTCGCCGTCCCCGTCGCCTCTCGCCTCGCCGGTGAGCGCACACACACATACATTTTTTTAGTTTTTTTAGTTATAGAAATAGTTATAAAAATGTTAGAAATTTTTCTTTTTTTAGTTATAGAAATAGTTAGTTATATAGCATTGTTAGAAATGTTATAGAAATGTTAGAATTGTTAGAATTTATTTTGTTTTTTAGTTATAGAAATAGTTATAAAAAAGTTAGAATTGTTAGGAATTTTTCTGTTTTTTAGTTATAGAAATAGTTAGAAAAAAGTTAGAAATTTTTTTTAGTTATAGAAATATTAGAAATGTTATACAAATGTTAGTTATATATATAGAAATGTTATAATTTTTGTTTCTGTTTTTTAGTTATAGAAATATTAGAAATGTTATAGAAATGTTAGTTATATAGCATTGTTCGAAATGTTATAGGAATGTTAGTTATATAGAAATGTTAGAAATTTTAGTTATCAAAATCCAATCATTAAAAAAATGTTACTTTTTGCGGGCATATAGCTAGTATTTGTTCTCGATGATGCCCGGCCCGCATCCTCGCCGTCGACCCGTCCGCGACGACGTCCGGCTGACCCATGTCCAGGACTGGGCTCCGCCGGGCTGGCACTGGGAGTTGCTGCCTGGAGGGGCGCGCCGCTTGATGAGGAACCCGGCCCCGGGTCCCGTCGTCGACCCTGATCTCGTTTGGTGGCGTTCACGTGGGCCAGTTTCGGTGCGGAGGGAGCCGGCCCCGCCGGAGGTGGTACGTCGCCGTGTCAGGGAGGAGGACGAGCACGTCCATCGCTACATGGTTGCGTTAGAGGGCGGCAGGTTCTCCAATACCTGGCAGTTTCTTCAGGGATGTCACTTCATCTATGATCCTGTGAGGGTTCCTTCTCTTTGGGTGTCCACCGCCTGCGCCGCATGAACCGCGAGTGTCCTAGATTCTTCTGTAGTATTCGATCTTTATTAGCTACCTAGCCAGTGATGTATTCGATATATAATATTCGAGACGATGTATTCGAGATTATATATTATTCGAGACGATGTATTCGAGATTATATCTATTATTCGAGACGATGTATTCGAGATTATATCTATTATTCGAGATGATGTATTCCAGATTATATCTATTATTCGAGACGACGCATTCGAGATTATATTCGATGATGCTTATTATGTACTATGATTGATTCAGTTTTTCCTTATTAATTGATTGCATCCATGCATTATAATTTGAATATATTTCTTTTGGATTAGTTAAACAAAACCTATGGCGGACAATACCGGCAGAGAGGGAGAAGAGGCCATGTTCAATATCATACGCAATCCTCACGGGCCAGATGATGATCAGAATGAAGAAGATTATGACGGCTCCAAATATCTAAACAACACCGGGGAGGGTGATATGATATTCGATCGCGATGACCGAATTGATGAAGTCATGAACTATGAACATGACGAAGAAAATGTTGATCTTGAAACAACAAAGACCGGCGAGGTATATATATTTATATAAGCAGGCATCTGGTGATCATCACATGTTTTAAATGACTTGAAGATATATTAACGAATCGATCTTTCTTCTTTCAGCCATCCGGATCGAGCAAATCTTCAGGCAACAGGATGAAACGAGGCCCAAACAAAAAGTTGAAGGAGGGCATAAAGTACAATATCGAGGCAATCAAACCTAATGGTGAACCATTAGCGCCTAAGAAGATTGCAGACAAGTTCATTCGTCAGTGCGGAGTTCTTGTGAAGGAACAACTCCCGATCTCCCTTCAAGAATGGAGAGAGCCAGCAAAGCCACGTTCAGGAGTTACTTTTGTCGACGACAGACAAAAACATTTGCTTTGGGAAACGCTCATGGAACATTTCACCCAACCAGATCATTTCACAGATGCAGATGTGGAGAAAGTCAAGGACGCTGCTCTTAGGAAGATGGCGGTTGCATTCAAGAACCACAAGATTTGTGAATGGGCCAAGTACGTCAAGGGAGGAAGGAAGACTCCAGTATTCGAGGGAACACTAGAGAAGCAAAGTGCTCATTGGGACGATTTCGTGAAATTCAAGGATTCGGAATTATCTAAGGAACGGTCCAGAATAAACAAGGCCAATGCCGCAAAAAAGGATAAGTTCCATAAGCTGGGGCCAGGTGGCTATGCGGTGGGAATGCATAAGTGGGATAAGTCTGAGAAAGAGATGCTGGATGCAGGTGTCACTCCAGAAACATTGAGCTGCCCCCCAGGTGCGGGACTTGGTTCTATGCGCATGGGGGGGGGGAGTTGGACCCGAAGACAGGCAAAGTTTCGAAGAAGGCATGTCTGGATGGAGCCGAAGATAAGCTACTTGTTGCAATAGAAGAGGCTCGATCGGGGTTATTCGAGCCCAATAGAGAGAATGACGTGCTTACACATGCCCTGGGAAATCCTGAACACCCGAGAAGAACACGAGGCATGGGCGCTATTCCGTGGTATGAGGGGTTTTCGGACTGGAACGCCGACTACAGAACCCGTGCGAGAAAGAAGATTGCGGAGGAGAAGAAGAGGAAGATGGAGGAGGAGCAGAGGAAGCTAGACTATGAACGCCTTCAAGGCCTAGAATCAGCGCACGCGGACTTGGCAGTCAAATTCCAGTGGCAACAGGAGCAGATCGACTCACTTAGCCAGCAAAGGGGGTCTCAGCAGCTAGCAGATGATCCACCAATGGATAGCACCGTCCCATCCATGCCGAGAAGCAGCATGGGTTCCACCCCGGGCGACACATTGCTGGATAGCTACCCAGTGGATGACATCATGGAGAACACTAACTGCGAGCTACACTTCAAAATAAAGAACATATCCATGAAGGTGGCGGATTCCCTTGCTTTTACAAATCCCCCCGAGGCAACCTTCCATTGCAACCCGATTCCAGCGGGCTATGCTCGTGTCTTGGTTGATGAGGTGGTGGACCAATATTCGGGGCTAGAGCTTGACATTCCTGGAGGTGACGATGAGCACACACTAGGAGAGGCCAACCATCGTATCATCCTATGGAAAAAGGATTGCATCATCTTTCGAAGGCCACCGACACCGCGTCATCCGACTCCTCGTCGCAGTCCGCCACCGAGTCAGCAGACTCCCGCTCTTCCAAGTCCACCAACGCGTCAGACCACTCCTCCTCCAAGTCCGGCACAGCTTCAGGCCACTCCTCCTCCTCCTCCAAGTTCGGCAAAGCGTCAGGCCACTCCTCCTCCAAGTCCGGCACAGCTTCAGGCCACTCCTCCTCCAAGTCCGGCACAGCTTCAGGCCACTCCTCCTCCTCCAAATCAGCCACGTCAGCCGTCTTTGCCGCCTCAGCAATCACGGAAAAGAGCCGCCTCAGCTATGGTGCGTAGCGGTACAAGTCGAGGTAGACTGGAGGTACAGGCGGAGGCAAGCGATTTCAATATGGTCCAAGCCTCGCGCCTCTTCTGCAGAGGCCTTACCCCAAGTCCGAGGAGGAAAACGTAGCCATATCGAAGGCCGAGGTGGAAACCCATTTTGCACCGAAACCGCCACCGCCGCCAAGGGAGAAAGTGCCTGTGGAAAAGATTGACCACTTCATTCATATGGCTAGAGCACCAGCTCCCAAGCCTGTTGACACAGACTATGAGAGCCACATCAAGAAGTTAAATCGAGCACATCTACAGAAAGAGGCGAGCTCGAGCTCAAGCAAATCAGCTGGCAAAAGGAGCAGTAAAACCGTTCCCCAGCTGGGAGAACAGGCGGCGCAATCAATCCCCCCACTTGTTGTGCCAACAACACATGAGAGTAGGCGCGCCCAATATTATTGTGGGCAAACCGTTAACATTCCCGGGGTGGGCGATGTGGTAATAACCGAGGAGCATATTGCGCAGGCTGAATCGATCGGGATCACTGTTGGACAACTCCTCGATGTCGAGCCCATGTCTCCGACTAGAGAGGAGGAAATAAAACGGAAATATGCCCGGGGCCAACCTTTGGTCGAGCCAGAGGAGGTCAATAAGCTCCCAACGAGAATGTATGAATTGCATCAATGGTACATGGACATTACCAAGATTTCCAATCGAGAGTCCCTCATGATGAATGTGAACAAGGAGCATTACTACCATGAGAAAGCTGTGACCGTTGAGTATTCAGAACTATTTCAGCTATACAATAAAGACGCACTCGACAAATCTATCGTCAGTTGCTATTGTGTGTAAGTGATTTCTTTCTGTAATTTAAGTCTCAAGCTAGCTGTAGTGATCATTTTGATCAATCATTACCTGTAATTATCCTCACTATATTCTTTTCTGTGGTATTATGCAGGATGAAGATTTATGAAATGAAAAAAGGTGGACGATATGGCATTGGGTTCGTTGACCCAAATACCATTAATGAATACACATGGAAAATAGATCCATATCACGAAAAAAGTGTAGAGGAAAGCATGCTACAGTTCTTCAAGGAACTCAAATACAATGAAGATATACTACTTCCTTACAACTTCCAGTGAGTCACACTGTCTTGTACTACAAATTCTGTTTTTCCCTACTAGCTATAGCTACATGTTTTTGCTTACATATGCCCTCTTAATTAAGACATGCAAACGTGTGCGCATGCAGATTTCACTGAATCTTGTTAATCATTAAAGTTGATGAAGGAACAGTTGAAGTACTAGACTCACTACTTAAGAAAGCAAGTGACTACACCATCGTGAAGGGGATAGTCAACAAGTAATTTCAATCATTATTAACTATATCTCGGCCTATTTAATTAGTTCGTCATTTCCTGATAACAACTATTTAATAACTCATTTATTTATTTTCTTTGTCGGCGGGCAGGGCTTGGGCAAAGTTCATCAGGGCCACTCCAGGCCCATGGAAAGAAAATCTGAAATGGTATCGACCCAAGGTAAGTAATTAAGTAGTACTAGCTAGCTGCCATCTCTTTAATTATCATGCTTGATTAATTATTATCTGATAAAATTCCATTCTCGTAAAGGCCCTGAAGCAGGCGCCGGGGAATGATCTATGTTCATACTATGTTTGCCAGAACATTCGCATGATGGCGTCCGAAAGGAGCAAATCTCAAAGACAGGAGTGGGTATGATATCGATTGTCAGAACACTATTCACAATTTTTACACCATTATCGATATCTAGTCACACAACTAATACAAATGCATATTGATCACCTTCTTAACAGTTCAAAGAGGTGCGGGACAAGCTCCTAGCACAGGACCGCATAGAAGCAATTCAAGAGGAAATAGCGGGATTTTTGCTCGACCAGGTCATAGATCCCAAAGAAGAATACTATTACCCGCTACCGCCCCCATGAACCACTTCCAATTGTTATCGTGCTCCGAAGGCACCAATTAGCTAGGTTAATGCCACTGGCTCTAAAGGCACCAATTAGGAGAAATTGTGTGTGTGTGTATATATATATACATGTGTGTATATATGTGTGAATTAATTAATGGTGGTTGTGAGACATTCCAATTGTGTGTGTGTATATATATATATATATATTATGATCGGTTCTACTAGAAATTCTATTTATATATATGCATAACGTGTACAATATGTAGTATCGTAAAATACCAACAAACGAAAAATAATTAAATAGAAAATACAAAATTAAATGAAAAAGAAATCATAAACCCAAAACCCCCCCAACATTTTAATACCGGTTGGTGACACCAACCGGTACTAAAGGGCTCCCTGCCCCCAAAGCTGGCTCGTGCCACGTGGTTGCCCTTTAGCACCGGTTCGTGCTGAACCGGTAGTAAGTGGGGGGGCTTTAGTGCCTACATTTTAGCGCTGGTTACCAAATCGGCACTAAAGGGCCTTACGAACCGGTCCTATTGCCCGGTTCTGCACTAGTGGGAGCTAGACTCACAACCAGGGCTACACGGGGAGAACCTAATTTCATCTTCAGTTTCGTAAATCTAATGGCTATATTTCATTGGTCCACTAAATTAATGGTTGGATGTTTCTAATTTTTGTGAGATCTTTTGGAGTAATCTTTTTTTTTGTTTAATCCGTCGAGTAGTTTCCCTCTATAATCTCTAGTTAAATCCTAGACACATAGTTTTAGATCTAACTATTAAAATAATTTTGATGATGTTTCTTAACGCGGTGTCTCTATTAGAACCCTGTATTTTTTCACTACCAGTTCTTCCCTACAATCTCTAGTTAAATTCTAGACGGACAATTCTAGATCTAACTTAAAACAGGTTTTATGATGTGGCTTAACGTGGTGTCTCTCTTAGAACCCAGTATTTTTCTTTTATTATATAATAGATAGGTAGATAGATTAAAATATCATATAGCATATCAAGCTAACTTCATTTGAAGAAGTTAATGACCCTTGAAAAACTTAAGCACTAACAGAACCGCGAAAACTTGTCTAATCAGAAAACATGTAAGGTACAAGTGAAGGCGCCTTACCCATATGCATGTTTGACCTCGGGTTGTCCATGGCCGTTGGTCGCGCCATCAACGTGGCATGTCCTTGTCCCGCCTAACGGCCAGGCATGGCATATGGATTCGCGCAAGCGACAAAAAGGTAGGTGTGTTATGCAACTTATCACGACATAGTATTAAGCGTTGTACCTGCACATTTACTGGAGCCTCATATGAATTTGTGGTTGCGTCTGTAGTGATATGCATTCAAGAAAGTGTTTTGTCACGCTTGGCTTATCAGAACCACTTATTATGTTTGTCCGAGCTCTTCACCATGCTTGTCAGAGTCTCTGTTCTAATTTTCTTAACTAGTCTAGTTGTTTGGCGTTTCGCACTAAAGTTCTCAGGGCCTCGTACATATCATTTCAGTAAAGGGGATAAATGCTTCAATCGTAAGTAGTAAAATTGACAGGCGTCTCTCATTTATCAATGTATCTGGTAATTTGAACCGTCTATCCCATTGCAATAAGTGTTGAATCACAAACCTGCCCATTTAATACCCTTCCCTGAAACAATTATATTTTCCCCTCAAAACCCCTGGTCTGGCCATATCGCATCTTCTCCCCCCTGCATTGCCTATGTAGGCTGAAGCTCGCTATTCATCGCTGCCGTATGTAGTTGTAATCCATTTGTTCGACAATCGTTTCCTTCCATGAAGTCTTTGTTCTTCCACGTCAATGTTGAGGTCTGATATGTGAAGTAGCACTGCCGATGGCCTCCCTTCAGATCTGCATATAGGTACATGCTTCATGCGTTATGGTTTAACCATTATATTAATCTAGCTTGCAGCAGAATGCAGATAGGATACATATGCACGCCATGTTGTTTATAATAGATCAAGTGGAATTATGGCATAGGAAATAAAGTGAAGATTGTCACCTAAAATGTCAACCACTAAATTTTCTTTAGTGAGTTAGGCCATATTCCACTTTAATGCCTATCTTGAATTTATTTCATATGCCAAAATTCCTCTTGAGCTATTGTAAACCATATCCCTAGAACTTGATGTGCATATGGATTACCATATGAATTCTTGCTCAAGCTGCTTTACTATAGCAATTAAACTTATGTTGATGACCTAGTTATGTCGAATATTTTAGAAACTTACATGATGCTACACAAATTTTATCGGCCATATTAATAGCCATTTAGTGAGCTGTGAGCATGTTGGGGATTTTATTTTTCTTGAGCTTGCATGTGAGGTATTAATTAAATAGGATCTTGATTATTATTATTTTGTATTCCACGATGCTTCAAGTGTTGAGACCTCTGAACTTGGATTTTTGATCGATTGTTCTTCCATGTGTTTTATTTCAAAAAACAAAAGACCTTCCGTGTGTTCGAAACGGATAAAGAAAACTAGCCTGCTCGGTTGCTCGCTGCCAAGCTTGAGCAGGTATGGTGTGATTGTTCGCATAGGTTTGGTTTGTTGAGCCGGCAACAAGAAAAGATAGGTGATGGGTCATTGTCAGCATTTATCATCGCCCTTTTTCTGTTTTTGACGGGTATTTGGAGAAGATGATAAAGGTCAAGCTTGCAGAGCTTTTTTTTTTTTGAAACAAGAAACCCTAATGAGCATTGGAGTCTCACCTCTTTTTGGTAAAGATAGAGCAATCCTTGTCACGAGCATTTCCAGTAAACCGGCAACGCACACTTTAAGCAAGGGCTTGCAAAGTGGGCAGCATGGTGCGGCGACGGGTAACTAGCGTCATATACATCAGTTACCAAGTAATTATACCACTCTAAGTCTCTAACTATCAGGCAAGTAGTTAACACTAGGCCATCAAGACCAAAAAACAAGCTACTGAATGGATCATAAAATCAAATACGTATAATGCAATATAAACCGGCTAACGACGTCCAACGTAAAAATAAACTAGCCAGTCAAAAATTGGTATGCCGACGGCCCCCGTCGGCATATATGGGCATACCCCGACGGCCCAATAAAAGCCGTCGGCGTATAACCATCTATGCCGATGGCCCCCCGTCGGCGTTTCTCCGAATATACCGACGGTGGCCGTCGGCATAGAGCAGGCTGTCGGCATATCGCGTGGGCCCGTCTACCCGGGCGGCGACGGCAGTTTGACGGCGTCAGGCTACGCCGACGGGCTAACGGTGGCCGTCGGCATAGCTACGCCGACGTCATCCATCCGCCGCGCCGCCACGTCATCGATCCGCGTCGTTCGCCGGTCCCGTGGGGTGGCATTTCTATGCCGACGGCTAGGCCTAGCCCATGGTTTTTGCCACGTCATTGATCCCCGCCCTACGCCACGTCATCGATCCAGGGCTCTACCGTTCCGTGGCCGTAGCTGTGCCGACGGCTTTGTCGTAGGCATAGATTTCTAATAATATTTTTATATTTTTTGTATTTTCTCTTATTTTTTTTTATTTTTTTTCCAATACTAATTTCATTAACTTAAATGTACAGAAAACATATATCGATTGCCCCCCACACGGGCCTTCTTCCGTCGTGTCACGGAGAGGTTAGACAGGACAGGCCGGGTACCTGTAGGAGGTAGCAATGCCGCTAGGTGTTGCGGTGGGCCCTCCTACGGTTGTGGAAACGTGGTGGCAGGCGCAGGCACGCGGCTCCGGGGTGTGCCCCCTCCCCCCTCACGGGCGTTGATGCCGCCGTGCCCCGGAGGGGGGAAACGGCCACGTCAGGCCGACGTAGAGGGAATCTTGGGGTGGGTTGTGCCGGGACTGTGTTGGGGGGTGTAGCTATGGCTGGGCTATGACAACAAGGTGAAAAGGTCCACCGGTCAAACTACGTCCAGCGAAAGTCAAAGGGATAGACCCGGCGGTCGTCTGTGTCAGGGTTAGACGGGACGGGGTACCTGGGGGGTAGCAATGCCGCCAGGTGTTGCGGTGGCCCTCCTACGGTTATATAAGCATGGTGGCAGGCGTAGGCACCCGGCACGCGGCTTGTATGAGGTCCCGGTGCGACGCTCCGGTGGCATTGCTACCCCCCTAGGGGCCCGTCCCGCCTAACCCTGTAGCGTTTGACCACGGGATCTACCCCTTTGACTTTGCACGGACGGGCTTTGAGCAGTAGACGTATCCACCCGGTTGTGTAAGGTCTACTGGAGTACCGTGCAGCTAAAATGAGCTAGCTAGCTTTTCACCGCCATCATCCGCAAAAAGAAAAACAAAAACTTTTGACTGCCATGTAGAGTATCGTATGCATGTGCCTATTCTGAGTCGTTTCACCCACATCGCATTCATTTTCTTTCTGCAGTGTACGTCCCATTGCAAAGAAAGAAAGAAAGAAATTATACGTCGTTGCCAAAGATGGCACACGCGCTCGGCTGGGTGCAATAAGGCAATGCAGATAGGCAGCAAGCTAGCTTCCTCTGCCCGCCGTCTCCTCCCTGCCTGTTCACATCACATGCTTGTTCCAGTGATAATAATCTGGTAGTAGTGTGGTGTGACTGACTTATTGAGTGCCGATCCCATTGCAAAGACAGAAAGACAGAAATTAATTGCGCATTGGGAAAGATGGCACACGCGCTCGGCTCGGCTCGGTGCATTCCAGCTTTCCTGCAACCAACCAAGCGATCACATCACATACTTGTTCCCAGACCGCACTGCAACACTCGCTTGTCTCTCTGTCTTCTCTCCCTCCCCGCGTACTACGTCAGAGGCCTCCCGCCTCCCCGCCGGCAAGTCTCGTCTCCTTGCGAAGAAGCATCCCCGTCTCCCCGCCTCTTCTTCTCGACGGTGCTGCTGGAACTAGCTAGCTACTAGTCAAATACTTCTTCTTTCTCTTCCTCCCAGTTGAAATTAAGCTTTCTTTTTGCGGCAGAGGACCATGGACGGCAAGAAGCCCAAGATCCCGGCTGACGTCCGGCGGGCCAGCCAGTGGGCGCTCGTCAACGCCTCCTTCCACCTCTTCTCCTTCTTCGCCGTGCGCCCGTCCGCCGCCTATGCCGTCGCCCGCTACGAGGCCACGTGCAGCGAGGTGCGTGCGTGACCCCTTGCCCCTTGCATACCACACATTCCGAATCTCCGATCGGTTCGGTTCATCTTGCGCCAAGTCTTTACGTACGGTGTTGGTCCTGCAGTGCGTGGCGCTGACGGACAAGCTGAGCGGCCTCTGGCTCGTGATGCTGTGGTGCGCCGCAGCCCAGGCGGCCGCCGCGGGGCTGGCGCTGATGCTCCCGTGCCGCGACAACGCCAACCTCGCGCTCAGGGTCACCATCGTCGGGCACTACATGTACGCCGTCGCCGTCCGCCTCCTCCTCGAAGCCGACCCAGGATTCCTCTTGGGCTGGATCGTCGGCCCCGCGAGCATCGTCGTCTTCGCGGGCGCCGACTTCGTCTGCTTCCGTGACCTCCTCCAGCTGGGAGATGAGGACTGAATGACTGATGAACAGGGTGTTCATCTAGCTGCGCCTGTAGGGGGTCATCTCATGAGAGGAGTCGAGGACTGACTCATCACTGGTGAGTATGTGTCAATCTAGTACGTAGTAGTGGTGTAGTTCATTGTTAATTGGAGCGACATAGAGATCTCCTTAGCTAGTACTACATGGCACTTGATCGACTGTATAGCCTTGGCTGTGGTCGTCTTGATTTGATGCACTTAATTGGAGTAACTTTCCTCTGTAGTAAGTACTATGATGAGACATGCATGAGAGTACGTTATATCCAGCTTCCGGACGGTTAATGTCGGTGAAATTGCTGATGTTTACTTCTACTATATACTAGAAGAACGCCTGTGCGTTGCTACGGGCTATTCGTCATGTAATTTTCAACACCTAAGCCAAACACAAAACCATCCCAGAACGCTTCCTTTTGTTTTTTTGTTCAACCCTACCCTTCTTGCTCGGTTTCCCACTGTAGCGGAACATTTCTCGCTGGAGCCACCTCTTTTAAAACCAGATGACATACACCTCATCTTCATCGTGCATTGCAACATGAATTAAAGTTTTCATATTTGCAATATATAGAGTTGGTTAAACTAACACATACTATTGACATATAACAACAAATAAAGATCACTCTCAAAGATCCATTCAACTTTGCAAATGCACATTCACATTGAAGGCGAGTGACAACCTGAACGTATTCCTAGTTATCAATAAGCAGTACTGCCAATAAGCTCCACCTCCATCACACATACAATTCATTGCTAGAAGGGGTAATTGTTGTTCTTCTCGTCCTCGTCCTTTCCCATATCTTCTACTCCTAATCACTCCGCCAACCATTTTGTTGGTGCCAACCAACACCACGTTAACATCATGTTATTTCCAACACCTGAGCCAAACACAAAACCCATCCCAGTACGCTCCCTTTTGTTTTTTTGTTCGACCCTACCCTTCTCGCTCGGTTTCCCGCTGTAGCGGAACATTTCTCGCTGGAGCCACCTCTTTTAAAACCAGATGACATCCACCTCATCTTCACCGTGCATTGCAACATGAATTAAAATTTTCATATTTGCAATATATAGAGTTGGTTAAACTAACACATGCTATTGACATAGAACAACAAATAAAGATCACTCTCAAAGGTCCATTCAACTTTGCAAATGCACATTGACGTTAAAGGCGAGTGACAACCTGAACGTATTCCTAGTTACCAATAATCTCCACCTCCATCCCACATACCATTCATTGCTAGAAGGGGTAATTGTTGTTCTTCTCGTCCTCATCCTTTCCCACATCTTCTACTCCTAACCACTCCGCCTACCATTTTGTTGGTGCCAACCAACACCACATTAACATCAATACATTCGTCAACGACGCCTTGTCTCCGTCTTTCTCCTTCATTGTCAGTTTTAGTTCTCGTTCCTACTTATTTTCTGTAATACTCTTTTCTTTTTTGTTTATTTTTTGGAACACTCTTTTCTTCTCCAACACTATGGACCACTTGATGGCTTTAGTTTTTTTGTACTTCTTATTCTCCGAACACTCTTTCTTTCTACTATAGCATAAATCACCCGGCCAATGTTGTGTCGTGTTGTCCTCCCTCACGAACGTGTCGACAATGGTCAGCGTGTTGACATCCTTTAGAGCATGGTCGTCATCTATCTTGGTGAACACAAAGACGCCCATGTCGCGAGCGCATGATGGCCGTTGTTCATGTTGGCAAGTGGTGCTCGGCCATGTCGCTGAAAGCCTGCTCATCGTCCATGCCCACGAGCGCTTTCAAAATAATTCGGCGCGATTAACTGCTTGCATGATTAATTAAGTACACAAATAATTAATGGCCTACCTAATTCTCCTACATGCCTAATTAAATGCCAACAAATCAATTAATTATCCGCCTAATTGGAAAAAATCCTACTTCCTCTGTCTAGGTGTATTAGTCATCTAAGGAGGTGCATCGCAACCTAGGCGTGTAGAGATTGGGCTAGGAGGAGAATTGAACCGCAGATGAGGCCAATCACATTGCTCTTTTTCCAACTGAAAACATGCTATTAATTGGGAAGATTAAAGCCCTGGTGATTCGGCTGATGCATGCAGCCTATGGTCGCTTCAAATCCCAATCAGCACACCACACAAATGGCATGCATTGGTCGCTGTAATTAACACATGCAACTAGTATTAGTGCTGGGCGCCTTAGCTTTTTGGGAAAAAAATATTTTCGTTAGATGCCCAATACACCGGGATGGAGGGAGTACCTCTAATTATCTGTAGGCATAATTAATTGTCTACTAATTAATTGCAGACTTATCCTTAACTAATTCCATCTTCTCTTACTCTTCACTCTTATCTTCCTGAACTCCATGTTGCAATTCACATATAATCAGCACCGGCACACGCCACCACAACCTCACATCGTGCCGTCATCACCGAGCTCCCCAACCTGCTCGCCACCTGCCGCTACTCCGTGTCCCTATGAGCCCGTGGACTGCCCCCCTCTCTGCACGCCTGCCGCTGCTCTGCTTCCTCACCCATTATCCGCCTCCCTATGAGCCTCCGACTGCTCCCCTCACTCCATGCCTGCCGCTGCTCTGCTTCCTCACCCATGATCCCTCTCTCATGCCATAACAGATGAAATATATACATGATGGGTTTCAGCTACAAGCACGGAATGTGGATCAATTACAGCAATCAATCAGCAACTTACTTATGTTTTCAGAGAGGGCGCCTATTTTTTGTATGAGTTATATCATCAAATCAAACTTTACTGTTTGTCCATTTCTGGTAATTATACCCATCTTTTGTCTGATGTTTTAGAATGCTCACAGTCCAAGTTTTAAAAGTGACCATCAATATATTCAAAAATGTATGGACTTTCCATGTGAAAACTGAATACTATATATAAAAGAGTACCAAGACTATCCACTCAGATTTCCACTGTTGGTCGCATTGTGGTACTTTCCAATAAATTGTTGCTCCAATCCTTTTATTTTATGAACACGTGCTCATCAATTCTTAAAAGAATTACCACTAATAGTTTAAAACTGTATACATTGCGAAAACTAATAACTACTACCTCCATCTCTATTTACATGGCGCCCTTGGGTTTTGTGTTTGAACATTGACCAATAATAGATGATTCACATGTCAGAAATTCAATGGTATAACTTTTATGAACTAACCCACGTTTAGTTAGTCAAAAGTTGAACGCCAAAATATGTGGGGGCATGTAAACAAAGGAAAAAGGTGTGGATTTAATGGTGGAAAAAAGTCAAGCTTGCAAGAGACTTACTGTCCATAACCTTCATTGAATCAGGCGAATCTATACTCCAAGCCAAACATAAAATGTTTGCATAGAGTAGTGCCACACCAACAGGTAATCTTACGATTATTTCGTAATTAAATTACGTTTGCAATTTAAATAGTTACAACCCTATAGGTTCATTATGTAAAATTTGGCATAAGAAAATAAAAATATAGGTCATAAGACAAGAAAATTTGCACTTTATGTGTATTTTACACTATGTTTTTACGTTTGTAATATAACATAAAATATTTTTTACAACGATTATATATTTTCTTACGGTCTCTTTTTACGTCGGAAATAAGATAAAATTTACGGAACGTAAAAATATGGGGCATTGATGGTAAAATAGAGGGGGGTGAAGAATAACTCTTCCTCACCCAGGGTGACGAATATATATATGTATGTATGTATGTATGTATGTATGTATATATATCAATTGGTCAGCTGCTAGATGCGAGCATGTGACATTTTTAGTCAGAGTGAGTGACATCGTATCTTTTTTGTAGAGTGTGTCACATCCCAATTTGAATAAACTATAGTCTCGCGTGTAAATCAGTTGTTGGTAAATTATTCTCGAGAAATGACTTGTTAGGGTATGCGATATTATTCACTATATAAAAAAATATGTGACATTTCTCTCATAGCAAACAACTACTTTTTCCAAAAATAATAATCATGTGAGCATAGAATTATGAATGGAATAAGACCCACATCAACATGCAACCATGCATGGAGAAAGAACCACCACAATATTCAACCATGCATTGAAAAATGTTTTTCATTCAACTATTCTACTTATATTCAATAAATATTTTCCTCTACAAAATCAAAGCTAAGTCCAGTAGATTTCATCTCAAAAAAGAACTCCAGTAGGCCTTGCTCCAACTCTATTTGCATGGCATCTTTCTTCTTCAACAAGGACAAAAACATGATCAAGGCATGCAAGATTGAGTTCATTTATAGAAACAAATATGAGGGCTAGTGTTTCATGATGTACTTTCGGGCAGTCTGAGGAAGTACTCAATTAACTCTAAGACTGACAACCATCTAATATGTTACTCAAATACAACGGTGTGCACTATTATTCAGGCCACCCGATATTCAAGTACTAATCGTAGATGAAAAGTTATGATGTCACTAAATCAGGCACTGAAGTGATGGCCAGTTAGCACATACTATCAGATCGATTTACCCCTGCTAAAATAATTACAGTCTAAGTGGCGGACAAAGAAACAATCATATATACTTAGCCTGTAGTTGAATTTGCAGCAGCTGCCCCGAAAGAAGAAAACAGAGCAGCTACATCTATCTCGTGTAAACCATGCTTGTCAATCGAGACACCGTAGCCTCCGACAGAAACACACACAATTGTTCTAACAATTTGTGAGAAGCACAACAAATAATTTAGCCAATGCATAAGGCGGAGCCACTACAAGCAACAATGATCTTGCTCTTACCTCTCTTTCAGAGTCTATTGCAGAATGCCATCATAGCCTCAGCATTGATACACATAACAAATCCAGTCGAGTAGCATCAAGAAAGGAACACGGGCGAGATTGGCAACCCCGTAGTTTCAAGTGCATCATTCTGAAATGCGGACAGAAACACAACGCAACTTGCTATTGCAGTTTCAGGATCGGTCAACATGTATGAAATATGTAAGGAGCAAACAAACTTGTAGAAAGATTAGTAAAACCTGTCACCTGTCCGCACCTTCTTTCTAGTGACGCGGGCAAGCAAGCGACATCAAGGATGCCAGCAAGAGGGAGCAACGAAACACCAGATGTCTCAGCTGAAGTTATTTACGTTCATTCCACTTCGGCATGTGTTCTTTCCTTCATTATGTGTGGATAATATGATTATGCAGTACAAAGAAAAATTATATGCACACAAATCTATTTGGTATCTGCATAAAAAAGACCAAACTGGTTTCTTGCTTCATGTAGAAAAACCATTTTGATCGTTGCCTCTAAAAGGACAGATAACAGAAAAAAGCCCAGATTATGCATCAGAGACAAAATATAGTACCTTGGCCTCTTACAGAACATAGCATCAAGCATTGAGGCAGCCGTATCACCCAGACCATTTTACGAGACTTCGAGGGCGTCAAGGGCGCCGGCCTGTCCTTTATGATTCTGTTTAGCAAGATCTTTTATGATTCTTCCCCATGTTTTTAATCTCAGTTGCATGGGCCACATCAGTTGCAGTTTTTAATCTGACAGAGAACTCAAGAAAAGTTTCATTCAAACCTGCAACATCTGAACTTAGTAACATAGAATTTGAAAATACTATTGCATCTATCGTACATAGATAGGAGGAACGTGAAGGATCATATGATGCTTACCTTCGAGGTTTCTTGAAGGTTGCCATTGGAAACGTAATCGACAATGATCAACCGATCACCACTATACTCAAGAAGCCTACTAAACCTAACCAAATTTAGGTGCTCAAAGCATCGGGTGTCTCTGTCATTCCGGAACTCATGGCCCATCCTCTTCTCATTCATGTTCTGCAATGTAACAGTCACCAAGCTATACAAACTGAAGATAATGCTAATCTATGACCAAACTCAAACCTTGTGACTTTTGTTACTCAGCAAAAAGAAAATTATTACCAGGGTTGACTGTTTCAGCAAATATTACACAAAATGGTACTCCTGGAAAGTTCTCCCCACAAAATTTCAATGCAATTGAGTTCAAAATACATAGTCAAATTAAGATCATACGCGCTGACCAGCTACGTTTGAGGAATAGTACATTATGACACGACAAAATTATAAAATACAAATTCATCTAGGATGAAAGGGCACACAAACCATTGGAGAAAAGACATGGAAGGCGTGTCCGCAGTCATTTAAGTTCCAACATGCCAAATCAATGTCACACATTTGATCAGACAACTCACGTGCATGGTCTATTCCTCCAGACTGATTCTGATTGCCATTAATTATTCTTCTCTACGGAGTATGCCCGTCCAGCACGTGATGCTCGGATTATTTGGGCAGTCGTGGTGGACAAGTCGATTGCTGCCTTGGCGGCCCGTCGTGGTGACGTCCAGCTATTGCCCCGTGGTGATGCGGATAGTACCAAATCTGAAGCAACAAGCATCCAGGCTTCCAAAAATCCAGCGTGAGTATTGGGTGTGGGACGACAGCATCGTGCATGCGTACGAGCGAGGCCTCCTGCCCTCAAGCGATAATCTCTTAGGAGATTACTGGCTCCATGCACGTGATCGGCCTAGGCCTTGCTCGTGTTTGGAGTCTCGCAGGCCAGACATCTGGCGAGCGGGCAGGGGTGGTTCTGATCTTCTGTGGCCACGGGTGTGTACTATGTATACTTGAGGTTGAGAGTTTCTTGGCACAAAAGATCAGACTACTGACACCAAGGGATACAAGAGCTTGCATGGCGCTGTTCCTCTCGGGCGTGTTTGATTGCCAGCTACAGTAGCCACATTGCATATACTTCTCCGCTCAGCCCGGCTCTCGAAAACAGCCTCATATGTGACATCTGCAACTTGTTTGTTTGCCTGCATACGGACTGCCTGCATCAGTGGATCAACTTTGGCATGTTGTTTGGTTGCCTGCATTGTCTCGGCGCATACAACTACATGCTGTTTGGTTGTCCGCATGAGGTATGATTAAGAGCTAGCACTTGCACTTAGCACACAGGGTTAAGAGCTATAGCAGAGGAAGGCGGAGAAGAAACGCAGTGTGCGCCCGACCATGGCGACTGCGGTGGATAGTGGCCGTGGCGCCGTGTCCGACATGACGAGCATAGAGTCGTAGACGAGTGACCTTGTCGGCGGCACGGGGAGCGACACCGTCGGCGAACTAGTTGCGGTGCTCGCGCAAAGACATTTGACAGAGGAGGGGAATATAGTGCCCGCGTCATGGTATCGTCAGTGCAGTGGACGAGAGAGGAGGCCGAGATGATCGACACCGGAAATGACTTGAGTGTAGTAGGGCGAGAGAGAGGAGGCCAAGATGTTCGACCCCATCGGCAGCGCGGCGAACTGCACTGTGCACGGAGGCAGAGGACACAAGAAGAGTAGGTCGAGATGAGCGACGCCGGAAACGACTCTAGTGTAGTAGGACGTGGGCAAGGAGATCAAGGGGAAGGGCTTCGGCGTCGAGAGGGACGAATAGGAGGGCTCTGGGCAGAGGACAGAGGAGCTCGACATGGCGGCATCAGTGTAGTAGACTGTTGCTCAAAGAGAGATGAAGCTACGATCGTCGAAACTAAAAATTTACAACACGAATGTTGTGAGGAACTGCGACAAATCTGACAAAATTCGTCCAGAATAGTTTCGAACGAAAAGACGAAATTAAGAACTTACGACCGACGAAATTATGAACCGATCGCCTGAATGGAACCGTAGCATCGAGGTGCATCTTTTTCGTGTAGAGCTTACCTCGAACCAAAGCACCGTTGTGTGGATCAGAGGGAGGAGATTAGATAGGAGCTTACCGAGGGTTGAAGAAGACCTCACGTAATCACCTCGCATCCCTTGCCCTCGGCTCGGCCTGGCTCGCGAGAAACTGCCGATTCTAGCATTTCCAGCAAGCCAGGCTCTGGGCTGCTTTTAGAAGCGTGCGATGCAGGCCCAATAGTGAAACCAGGCAAACAAACAGACCTCATGCTTCCCACGCGGGCTTGGTTTGGCTCTATGCACGCAACCAAACACGCCCCTCGTGACCTGCCTGCCTACATGTGAAGAGACAAAGACAAGGAATAAGTAAAGAGCTACCCTGTGGATAAAACTCACCCCTATATCCCGCATGCTGGAAAAGAGATTCTGAAGAGAGAGATATGAGAGAGAGAGAGAGATTTTTTGTGACACGGAGAAGAAATGGCAACTCTCTCTCGTTTTTTCTTTTTTGCGAATAACTCTCTCTCGTTGTGTGAGAGAAAAGATAGAGAAAAAAACTGACATGTTCCATGAGATGCGGTGAGAGTCCTGGGAGGAGTAGAGATTGGAGAGAGAGAAAATGCAGTGTTTTTTATGGGTGCGTGCTTTTCTTTCCTCGTCCAGAACATCATGACAAGTTCATGAGTGCAGAGGTTTACATAACCTGACTAATAGTAAATTGCATTTGCACAATTCTAGAAAAATAACTCGATCATTAAAAACTAGAAAACTAGTTGCATTTTTATTCCCGCTTCGGTACAATCCCACACAAAACATATAAAGGGCAATATAGACTTTTGACATGGTATACCCACTTTATACTTGTATGTGCTCTGCATACCCCTGACTGGGCCGGCCCAAGAAATTGCTAAAAAAAAGAATTAAGAGCAACCTCACATGGATTCAAACTCTACACCTCCACCTTAGAAAGAGCAGCTACTTTCCAGTCACCCTCGGACACGTTAGTTGCTAATAAAGAGTGTGCCACTTTAAGAACTAACTACAACACAGAATCCTGGCAGTTTTTGGATTTTTTATCTTTTCTAGGAAATTGTGAATATTTTTTTAAAAAGCGAGTAATGTTTGAAAATCCAGCAATTGTTTCAACAACTCTAACAAACTTTGAAAATTAAAAAAAGTTTGAAACCTTGCCTTTTTTGACAGGAAACATTTTTTAAAATCCTAAATATTATATGAAAAAACGCGTACATTTTTGGAACTTAGAGAAGAAAACTTGTTAATGGGAACATATTGGAAATTCTGAACAATTTCTCAAAGGCGCGAACATTCTAAGTAATTTCCAAACATTTTTTTGATTTTCAGGAAAATATGGAAACAGGAACATTTTTAACATTCTGAACAGTTTTCAAAAAACAATAACCTTTTCGGAAATTCTCGTATATTTTTGGAATTTACTCAAAAATATGAAAACAAGAGAATTTTTTGAATTTTCTAAAAAACTCAAACTTTTTGGGAAACCGCAAACAAGTTTTAAAAACCCGAACATTTTTTGAAAGTTCCAAACATTATGGGAAAACATGAACGTTATTAGAGTTTTGAGAAAAGATTGTATGCGGCAAGAATTTTAACATTCATAACAATTTCTAGAAAAAGAACATTTTTTGAAAATCCTGTACATTTTCTGAATTTATAGAAACAATTGAAAACGAACACTTTTTTAAAACTCTGAAAAACTTTTAAAAATCATGAACAAAATTTGAATTTTCCAACAAAAAACATTGAAATCACAAACATTTTTCAAAAAGGTATATAAATTTGAAAAGAAAACAAGAAACGAAAAAGGAAACATGAAAGCAATGAAAAAGTCAGAAGGGTTGTATGAGAGCACATTTTTTCGGCATCGTCAAATAACCTCAATTTTTTTGTGAGCGTATATGACCAATGCAAGGAACCATGCCAAGTTATTTGAGCTTTCGACATTTTTTGCATTTTCTGGAGTTTTCTGAGTGAACAATGCCCGATAAATGGCCAGACGTGACACAACTTGCATACGATGCTAGAAACTTTCAAATCTGACATGGATGACTTCCATGAGCATGCCCACCTGCTGGCAAAAGTTAGGTCATTTCATGCATGTCCAAAAATAAAGCATATTCAACAGATATTGTTCAGGCAGGCGAGAAGGGTCCGTATGAGAGTACAGGGACATTTTGTGAAATTCCAGATCATTTTTTAAATTTGTATTGAAAAAAGAATCTTGTAGTCTAAAGAAAATTTCAAATTTTTGAACAGGTTTAAAAAAAAGTTCAAGAAGGAGAAAATCAATTAACGAAAAAGAGAAGAATAATGAAAATTTAGAGAAGAAAAAAGTACTTAGGCCCTAGAACATAAAAAAATTCAAAAAAAATTCGCAAATATGAAAAAATGCTGGCAAATTTGAAAATGTTCACATCTTCACCATGTGCATGCCCACCAGTTGACCAAAGTTGATGCTCTTTTTTGAATGTCCAAAAAAATAGCATGTGCAAGCTAGGGTGTCTAGATAGGTGAGAAGGCTCCGCTGAGAGCACGTTGTTTATCAACATCCGTTAAATGACCTCAATTTTTTCATTGACTTGTATGACCAAATTAAATGAAGGCACCATGCCAAGTTGTTTTGGTTTTCTACAAATTTTGCAATTTCTGGAGTTTCCTTAGTAAAAAAGAGGGCGATAGATGGCCGGATGTGACGCAACTTGCATATGGTGTCGAAAATAATTCAAACATGACATGGATGCCTATCATGAGCATGCCCACCATCAAGACATAAAAGTGGTGAGGTATCAAAAGTCTACATGCTTTATCTTGACCCTTGTCATCTATCTGAAAAAACGTGGCAAAAGAAGAAGAAAAAGGTGATGTCCATTATCCGCATGCCACCATCAAGACATAAAATGGTGAGGTACTGAGGTATACATCATGTGCTTCCCAACAACGCAAATTTTCAAGCCATTATCTTGAGTGAGCTTAACTTTCTCTCTTTCCGCAACTTCTTCTAATTTCGAGGTGTGGACAACAAGTTATTCTCTAATTTCAAGATGTGGGCAACAAACCTAAGACATTATTTACTTTGTCAGGAAGAAAGTAGATCATCTACAACAATTAGATTTTCGCTAAAAGCAACAATTCAGATGTTGTTGGACCACCAGAGCCTACATTACCAGCTAGTTGCTTTAGCAAAATGAGATACATGGTCATCCTAATCTATTATGAACACACGGGAAATCGGCGAACTAAAAGTCTGAACCTCTCAATACATGAAACATGTTTCAGCATCCAACAAAACAGATGAAAATCATATCGAACCAATCGCTCACATGCTCACTTTTCAAATGTACATACACAAGAATATTTTTTTGCTACAGCTGACAAATCTTGTTTAGTGTCAACCTGACATTCAGAGAACGTATGGCATAGTGAAATCTTAGTAAAGTTTTTCCATCAAATAAAAGTCTTCTTCACCACAATTTTGATGGGAACTCATATGCACAAAGTTCTAAATAAACTTTAGAACCGATCAAAAGGAATTCTAGCTTCGGAAATCAAGTGAACATTGTTTCTTTGAAGGGGATAACAAGTTAACAACACTTAACCAATATAATATGCTAGATGTGCACGTGCCCCTTCAATGTATCCGCCTCCCCGATAGTTGATGGACGAGGTGAACTCGACATTCCCCAAGCTCGCAATGAGGATGTACATGTGTCCCATTGCTGCTCTCTCTACCTCTCAGATAACGAGCTACCAGTGGTTGTTGTAGTCGGACTGATTACCCACCATGAGCACCGGCCACTAAGAGCACGACGTCGAGAGGTGCAAGCTCAACGCACTCCCTTTCTTGCGTCCATAGCTCGATGCCACTAGAAGGAAGTCAACTAATGCA
Source organism: Triticum urartu (assembly GCF_003073215.2). Lineage (NCBI taxonomy): Eukaryota > Viridiplantae > Streptophyta > Magnoliopsida > Poales > Poaceae > Triticum > Triticum urartu. The sequence goes on from NC_053026.1 coordinate 35,051,681, forward strand.
CCATCGAAGTTCGCCCTGCATCCAAGCCCCGCCGCAAATCAGAACCACCCGACAGCGCCGATTGTCCTTAGGGGTAGTTGTGCCTGACTGCGGGATGCCGCCATTGAGCCATCAACTGTTGGAATTTTGCTAGTAGGCCTTTGGCCCAAAGCCCAACTAAAATTTTGAAATTCTCTTGGCCCATTCATGCACACATGTGAGTGGAGTGAGTGAGGCTAAAGTTTAGTCCCATCCCAAAAGTTGAGAGAGAGTTGCACATCTTTATAAGGTGAGCTCTTCTACCACTTGTATGAGCATGAGAAGAGGAGACCTACACGCTCGCTCCTCCTCCTCGCTCGCCTCGCCATGCCGCGCCGCGGGTTGCGGGATTGAGCCGAGCCGAGGACAGGGCTATGCACGTTGTCTATATTTTTGCTGCATGGGAAAATTAATGAGTCATTAATTAATAATTAACGGACGCGTTAATTACTGAACCGTTTCCGATTCTTTTGGATCGTGATGACTCGGACGTGGGGTTTACTCCCACGACCTACCCGGCCCGCACTATATAGTCAGGCAGACGTCTACCCTATCCGCTGCCGCTTCGTATGGTTTCTCACCACCGTTCCAGATCATTGCACCGCCAAGCAAGTCTTCTCCATCCCTCCTTACGGCGTGCACCGCGAGAAGGGACAGCAGACCAAGTTTGGTGCCTCGGACGCCGGCAGCGAGTTGTACGTCATAGAGCAATTCTATGACTACAAGATGACTGATGAGCGCCCTGTTGTATAGCAGGCTCATGAGATACAGTCGCTCGCAAAAGAACTTGAGTACTTCAAGTGTGTGTTGCCGGAGGCATCATTGCCAAGCTTCCACCTTCGTGGAACAATTTTGCTACTTCCCTGAAACACAAGAGATAGGAGTTTTCCGTTGCGGATCTCATTGATACTCTTGATGTTGAAGAGAAGGCGAGAGCAAAGGACACACGTGCTCGAGTTGCTGAGGGGGGTTCTAGTGCCCACATGGTACAGAAGAACTCCCAGCCCAACAAGTTCAAAAACAATAAGAACAAAACTCAGGGCAAAGGCAAGTTTGATACAAAGAACAAGCCATCACATTCTACCAACTTTAAGAAGAATTCTCATAAGAAGGGGAAGGGACTTTGCCATGTCTGCGGTGATCCTAATCACTGGGCTCCGAAGTGTCCTAACCGCTTTGAGAAGCGCGAACATGAGAAGAGCGGCAAGTCCGCTAATGTTGTCATCGGTGATACTGATATGAAGGAATCAGGGTACGGTATTTTTCCTACCATCCTTTCAGCATTTCAATCCCCTAATTGGTTAATTGACACCGGTGCCAATGTACATGTTTGTGCTGACGCCTCCATGTTTTCTTCTTACCAGGCAACAGGGACTTCACCCGTGCTGATGGGGAACGGGTCACATGCCATCGTTCGAGGTGTTGGTACGGTCGATCTGAAGTTTACTTCGGGGAAGACTGTGCGTCTGAAGAACGTTCATCATGTGCCGTCCATCAATAAAAATCTCGTTAGCGGTTTCCGTTTATGTCGAGATGCTTTTAAGTTGGTTTTCGAATCCAATAAAGTTGTAATTTCTAAGTGTGGACAATTTGTTGGAAAAGGCTATGAGTGTTGAGGCTTGTTCCGCCTATCTTTGTCAGATATTTGCACTAAAGTTATTAATAATGTTTGCCACAATAATGAGTCTAATATTTGGCATTCACGACTCGGTCATATTAACTTTGGTTGCATGACGCGGTTAGCCAATATGAATTTAATTCCGAAAATCTCTACTGTTAAAGGCTCCAAGTGCCAAGTATGTGTGCAAGCTAAGCAACCTCACAAGTCCCATAAGACTGCAGAGGCAAGAAACTTGGCGCCACTAGAGTTTATACATTTTGATCTTTGTGAGATAAATGGCGTGTTGACAAAAGGTGGAAAGAGATACTTCATGACGTTGATTGATGACTCCACTAGATATGGTTATGTGTATCTTCTGAAATCAAAAGATGAGGCTTTGACTTTTTTTAAAAACTATGAAGCTGAGGCAGAGAACCAACTTGATCGAAAAATTAAACGGCTTAGGTCCGATCGTGGTGGAGAGTATTTTTCCAATGAATTTGATCTGTTTTGTGCGGAACATGGTATAATCCATGAGAGGATGCCTCCCTACTCACCCCAGTCAAATGGGGTAGCCGAAAGAAAGAACCGAACTCTAACTGATATGGTTAACACCATGTTAGACACTTCGGGTCTATCCAAGGAATGGTGGGGGGAGGCGCTAATGACTGCGTGTCATGTCCTAAACCGAGTTCCCACAAAGCATAAGACCATGACTCCATTTGAGGAATGGGAAAGGAAAATGTTGAAACTCTCTTACATACGTACTTGGGGTTGTTTGGCGAAAGTCAATATACCAATTCCCAAGAAGCGCAAGCTTGGACCAAAAACCGTGGATTGTGTTCTTCTGGGCTATGATTTTCATAGCATCGGCTATAGATTTTTGATAATAAAATCTAAGGTATCCGACATGCATGTTAGTACGATTATGGAATCAAATGATGCAACTTTCTTTGAGGACGTATTTCCTATGAAGGATATCTCGAGTTCCTCAAATCAAGAGATACCTACTCCATCTAGTGAGGAATTCACTGTAATTCTTGAACCCACCATTGCGATGGAACACGTTGAGAATCCTGTTGAGGGTAACAATAGAACTCCTGTGAGGAGTAAGAGACAGAGGACTGCAAAGTCTTTTGGTGATGATTTCATTGTGTACCTCGTGGATGACACACCCAGGACTATTTCAGAAGCCTATGCATCTCCTGATGCTGACTGCTGGAAGGAAGTTGTACGTAGCGAGATGGATTCCATCTTAGTTAACGGTACCTGGGAGATCACTGACCGTCCTTATGGGTGCAAACCTGTAGGATGTAAGTGGGTGTTCAAGAAGAAGCTTAGACCTGATGGTACGATTGAAAAGTACAAGGCACGGCTTGTGGCCAAGGGTTATACTTAGAAAGAAGGTGAAGACTTCTTTGATACTTACTCACCCGTGGCTAGACTGACCACAATTCGGGTGCTACTATCACTGGCTGCCTCACATGGTCTTCTCGTTCATCAAATGGACGTTAAGACGACTTTCCTCAATGGAGAGTTGAAGGAGGAAATTTACATGGATCAGCCAGATGGTTTTGTAGTACCTGGTCAGGAAGGAAAGGTGTGCAAGTTACTAAAGTCTTTATATGTCCTTAAACAAGCTCCTAAGGAGTGGCATGAGAAGTTCGAAAGAACATTAACTGCTGCCGGCTTTGTAGTAAACGATGGTGACAAGTGCATGTGCTATCGCTATGGTGGGGCGAAGGAGTTATTCTTTGTCTGTATGTCGACGACATATTGATCTTTGGAACCAAACTTGATTTAATTAAGGAGGTTAAGGATTTCTTATCTCGCTGTTTTGAGATGAAGGATCTAGGAGTAGCTGATATTATATTAAACATCAAGCTGTTGAGAGATGAGAATGGTGGGATCACACTGCTTCAGTCTCATTATGTGGAAAAGGTCTTGAGTCGTTTTGGGTATAGCGACTGCACGCCTTCTCCAACTCCATATGATGCTAGTGTGTTGATTCGAAAGAATCGACGGATTGCTAGAGATCAACTGAGGTATTCTCAGATTATTGGCTCGCTTATGTATTTGGCGAGTGCCATGAGGTCTGACATCTCCTTTGCTGTGAGCAAGCTGAGTCAGTTTGTGTCAAAACCGGGAGATGATCATTGGCATGCGCTTGAGAGAGTTATGCGCTATTTGAAAGGGACCGAGCTATGGGATTCACTACACCGGGTATCCAAGGGTACTAGAGGGTTATAGTGACTCAAACTGGATATCTGATATTGATGAGATTAAGGCCACAAGTGGTTATGTTTTTACACTTGGTGGTGGCGCTGTTTCCTGGAAGTCTTGCAAGCAGACCATCTTAACGAGGTCAACTATGGAAGCAGAACTCACAGCATTAGACACTGCCACTGTTGAAGTAGAGTGGCTTCGTGAACTCTTGATGGACTTACCTATGATTGAAAGACCAATACCCCCTATCCTGATGAACCGTGATAATCAAACTGTGATCGTCAAGATAAACAGTTCTAAGGACAATATGAAGTCCTCAAGGCATGTGAAGAGGAGACTAAAATCTGTCAGAAAATTGAGGAACTCCTGAGTTATTACGTTGGATTATATCCAAACATCAAAAAACTTGGCAGATCCCTACACAAAGGGTCTATCACGTAATGTGATAGATAATGCATCGATGGAGATGGGTTTGAGACCCACCGCATGAGTTGTCCATAGTGGTAACCCACTCTATGTGATCGGAGATCCCGTGAAGTAGAAGTGGGAGACAAGCTGTTGGTCAGCTGGGAGGAGAGTATCCCTATATTAATTATCCCACTCCGTGAAGATGCAATACTCTCCTGATCTGCATGGCAGGTTGATACTTATCTTAATGTGTTCCAAGTGGCTTATTCAGGTAAGCAGAGATGTTGTCCTGCAGAACATCTTCTAAGGAACACACCTATATGAATTTGACTGTTAACATCGCAGTCTATGAGAATTGGGTGTTCTCTAATAAATTCATGAAAAGCCCTGGAGTATGACGTATACGCTCCATCCACGGGGAAGCCTTGCGGCAGCCCAGTATCGATCAAGAATCTGTGTGAAACTACTTTCACAGAAAACTTGTAGTTCAAGGCATAGTCCACTATTCAAGTTGTGATCTAGTGTAGCATAAATTTCTAAGTGGAAGTTCAACTTCACAGGCTTCACTAAGCACCGATATATAAAACAATGTTTTGGAACTAAATGATGAGATGTGCCAATGAGACTTTGTGGGGGATTGTTCGAATTTTGCTAGTAGGCCTTTGGCCCAAAGCCCAACTAAAATTCTAAAATTCTCTTGGCCCATTCATGCACACATGTGAGTGGAGTGAGTGAGGATAAAGTTTAGTCCCACCCCAGAAGTTGAGAGAGAGTTGCACCTCTTTATAAGGTGAGCTCTTCTACCACTTGTATGAGCATGAGAAGAGGAGACCTACACGCTCGCCTCGCCACGCCACGCCTCGTCACGACGCGTCGCGGGTTGCGGAATTGAGCCGAGCCGAGGACAGAGCTATGCACGTTGTCTATATTTTTGCTGCATGGGAAAATTAATGAGTCATTAATTAATAATTAACGGACGCGTTAATTACGGAACCGTTTCCGATTCTTTTGGATCGTGACGACTCGGATGTGGGGTTTACTCCCACGACCTACCCGGCCCGCACTATATAGTCAGGCAGACGTCTACCCTAGCCGTCGCCGCTTCGTATGGTTTCTCACCACCGTTCCAGATCATTGCGCCGCCAAGCAAGTCTTCTTTATTCCTCCTTCCGGCGTGCACCGCGAGAAGGGACAGCAGGCCTCCGGAACCCCGCCTCTCGTGATCCTGTATGGGAGAGGGGCGATCAGCTTTTTGGGGAGCGCACTCGCGCGACTGCTGGCAGCGACGACTTCGCGAACGACGACTTCTTCCCCGACCTCGGCAACCTCGTCCTCGACGACATGGGCGACAACGTCAACGCCGGCGGTGCTGCACCCGCTGCACCGTATGTGATTCTATCATTCCTGTTCGAGATCGTAGTAGAATTTATGCTTCTAGTATGTGCCCTAGATGTCATATGTTCATCTGCTATGCTAGTTCGCATGATTAGTTTAATCTCTGCTGCTGTGGTCATGATTTATCTTCTGTTTATTCGGATTAAATCTCGTAGTAATTTGCTCATATTTTCAGCATCAACAACCTCCATCAGATACGGTGGATCAATGGACATGAGCTGCTTCTGGCACCATGAGAAGGAGGCGCGACTCCGGTGATTGGCCAGGAGGCATGGTTCCCTCCTACACCATGTCTGTTCGTCCTCCGGTGATGTGCCAAAGATCCCTGCATGACTCTCTCTCCGCACCTCTCTTGTTCATTTTGTTTCACAGTGGCGAGGGGCACGTTGCATTTGATATGGTGGTCTCTAGTGGCACCAAGAAGAGGAGCCACTCGCCTGGCTACCGATGAGCACGTACATTCGGTGGATTCATAACGATGAGTTGCTCCATTAGCCTTGATGGCACCACGACAAGGACACACGGCTCAGGCTACTGGCGTGGAGGACGCATGGCTCCGGCGACTGGTGTGGCCGCGTCGACATGCAGCTTTGGCGTTGTCCCTACCTTGCAGCGATGCCGCCCATCGCCAGCCAGGGAAGTCGCCGCCGTTTTTTCCAAATTCCAGATCGACATCGCACACGGTTGGATTTCTTCAACCGTATCCATGAATGAGTACTAAACATTGTGCACTGTTGGATTTTTCCAACCGCACCCTTGAGTGTTTACCATTGCATGCGGTTTTGCGAAGTCGTGTGCGAATGACACCCTTCATTGCACACACGGCTTGGCTGGCTGCTTGCGATGGGCTATTATTTTTGCGTTTGCGACACACCAATCGCAATTGGTGTATATTTTTCATGTTCGTATTTCTAGAAAGCAGAATGATAGTATATATTGCTGATCAACTTTGGAAGCACTACATCTTTATGTGTCCTACATTGATATAACTAGCTTTCAAGCCTAAATGTAACATTGGTGAAATCCACCCCTGGGGATTTGTCAAGGAAAAGAACTGTGATGTCTTGTACAACAAAGCTATCTCGTCGATTCTCCTATAATCGATTAAATTTAGTTCTGACGCTTCTCTCCGTACTGGCTAGTGCTACTACATGTATGCTGCACGCAGCAAGACAAAACAGATACACGTTCGTACCCTCCCTCCATGCATGAACGGCATGGTGGTCTTTGCACGCACAAGGCTTATGGTCGTGGCCAAACCCATGACCGATCAGCGGTTCAGCACTCTGCACTGTACGTCCGTCCAGGTATCCGTCAACACGATGATCTCAACGCCGATCGAGAGGGTCAGCTCAGGTCTCTCCGTCCACACCCAAAAATCCCCCGAAAAAGCCCGACATGTGCCTGAATCTTGATGGCCTAGCCATCTCCAAGTCACATTGATGAAATAATGGCCCACTCCACACCAGAAACAACATGAGTGAGTCAGTGTACGCATAGTATAGATATGAACTGCTGCGAGCAGTTTATTAATTAATTAATTAATTATACTACCGAAGAAGTTGGATATGATTAAGCATATAGTAACTCACGATCCTAGTAGTAACCACAATATAATCCAGGGAGGCTAAATATATAGCCCACTTTAGCTAATTAAGTAGCAACAGCGCATTACTAGATTCATACGATCTCCTGCAGCTAGCTGAAGCAATCGGCTGCCTACTGGCTAGTGCCTACTGCCCTCCCTGCCCCTGCTTCTCAGTCCTACACTACTACTCACCTCCCAGGAGGAGCCCCAGGAAGCTGATGATGTCGCCCGCCGCATAGACCAAGATGCCCACGATGCACAGGATCCAGAAGAAAATGTCTCCTGGGTCGTCGACGAGGAAGATGCCGGCTAAGGCGGCGCACATGCAGTGGCCGACGACGGTGAGCACGAGCGCGAGATAGGAGAGGGCGCGGCCACCTGGAGTGCGGAGCAGCGCATTGTTAGAATAAATCTGAGGCATACCGTTGATCATCCGAGAACCAAGCAATCACACGAGCACGACATCGATATTTGTTAACGAGGTTCACCGATATGGCTACATCTCCGGGGCTTGACTACGGGCGCTCCTCCTCGTGACACCGTCACAATACCGCACACCGGCCACCCGGGTGTCGGCACACGCCGCCGGCTCCCCCTTGCGAGCCTGTGCTATTATGTTGGCATAGGTTACATCGTGTGTCTACCCTGACTATATATGAGAGGCCTAAGATACAAGTGTCCTACTTGAACACGACTTCATATCCTATCTAAACACAATACAATTACAAGTCCAACTGTAACCTACCTCGTACACTATATTCGACACAACTCCAACAAACTTCACCTTGGCGAATATTCTGCACCATCCTGGATTTGTCCATGCGTCAAACTTGCATGTACATCGGACTTGAACTTATCTCATGAGAACCCCTGCTACTCCAAAGACTTCATATGACTCTACCTGCAACTTGTAGTCACTTCTTTTCTTGACCACAGTCAATGCTCGAACGAAATTAAGTTTTCCTTACTCTAGTTTGTGCTCCCAACTTCCAGAGTGCCCGTCAACATCATCACACACCGATCACTGACCTGCGTGAAAGTGAACAACTCACATATTGGGTGTCACACATAAGAGTTACCTGAACTCAACATCACCGCTCCTTCCTTGATTGCCTGTCTGAAACTTGAAAGAACTTCACCGCTACTTGTAGTCATCCCAAGTCAACTTCGCAGATGTCTCACCACATGTATGACCACCAGAGCCCTGGCCCGTCTCCATGTCTGTGCATACCGCACGCCTCGCCGCTATTACTGCGTCGAGCCTTCGCTGTCCTGGTCGAGTCTCAAGGGTCGCGAACCCACACCACTCAACCCCCACTGCAGAGTATCACCGATCATCACCGACCGATGACGAGTTTCACGCTTCCATCAGACCACTGGGCTCCAGTCCGAACTACGTGTTCCTCGCTTTTTCCCCAGCTAAATAGGCTTCGATTCTCTGGATCCTTACACCGTAGCCCCTCAATCCAGCTCCACCTTCAACATGACTCCATGGTAGATGATCAGTCCACCCCGCGCCCCATCGTCTTCAAGCTCTCGTGTGCACCGTCTTGAATCAACCCCGCACCATAGCCTTGTCGAAGCCGCACAAGCCCTCGGGGCCTGCGCCACGTGTTTCCACGCCTCAGAAGTCGGTCACCATCAGCATCACGGTCCTACATCGTCGTCGCCGATCCCACCACCGTCTTCTGTTACAACCGACTCGCGTCGATCCGTTAGACTGACAAGTCTGACCCAGCCGCCCTTATCCGGCTGCAACGACATGCTCGAGGCTCCCAAACCGTTTTCGGCGAATTCCCATCCATCACATGATACTTCCATCTTACTGGCATGACTTCCTGCAACAACGCCTTCAGGCATCCCTGTTGTGCCAACAAATCTTTCATCCTTGTCTGCCATATATAACCCAAAGCTTTCAGTTCCATTGAACTTCTCCACCTCAAACCTGGTACCCGATGGCGCCATGGTTCTTTGTACGACTGACCCTGCGAAAAAATAACCGAGCAGTCTTCTCGTGATCTCCAGGTGCACGAACGGAACCTTCGTGTACTACTAGCGATTCAACTAGCTGGTCTTCACGTGACGGCTCTTCCCTTGGCTCAACTTCCGATGCTAAGCTATTGCTTTGCCTCTGCCCTTGCTTCAGATGTACGTCAATGTATTTGTTTCTGGCCGATCTGATCTGTTGCCTCTCGCCGTGTCATACGTGGACTCGGTCCACTTTTGATCCAAACAAATCTCGTTGCCTTTCCTTGGCTCAGCACAGTCCAGCGCTTATGTGCGCCTTGCAGTGTTGCCCCACCAGCTTGCTCCAGCTGGGCCTCTTGTAGGATCCGTCAACGTCTGGGCTTTGGCCACCCAAACTGGGCAACACCTACACCACGCCACAGCACCCTAGACCTGGCTGTCTGGCGGGAGTCCCTACCTGACGCTCGTTAGCGTGAAAAGGACGAGGCCGGCCCATTCGATGGCGTTGTAGCGAGAGGCTACTTAAATATAAAAGAACAAAAAATGCCATACCGAGGAATCGAACTGGAAACCTGGCAACCACGAGTAACCGTTCTTCACCAGTTGAACTACTAAGCATTTCTGGTGAGTTCATCGCGCAATTTTATTTAAACTCAATGCCGTGACAGATCCAGAAAAAATACAAAAAAAATTCAACCATTGAACATTTTTGTAAATATACAACGTTCAATTTTTAAATAGGTAAAGAACATTTTTGGATACATGCTGAACAATTTTGAAATACACATTGAATATTTTTGTGATATACGCTGAATATTTTGTTAAATATACATAAAATATTTTTGTAAATATACACTGAAATTTTTTTAACTACACATTGAACACTTTTGTGATATAAGCTGAACAATATTGAAATAGAAATTGAACATTTTTGTGATATATGTTGAACAATTTTTATATATACATTGTACATTTTTGTAATATACGCTGAACAATTGTGATTTTTTTATAAAAACCGTTTTTTACAATTGTGGACAAGTTTTGAAATCATGAACAAAATTTGGAATTTCGAACATTTCTTAAAACATAGAATGAAAATAAAAACGAAAAAACATAAAAGAAAGGGAAAGAAAAAATAAAATAAATAGAAAACAGAAACAGAAGAAAACAAGAAAAACAGAAAACCAGTAAAAGAAAAAAACATGAAATAAATCGGTCCAGGGAACTCTCTAGAAGGTTCCCAAAACCGTTTGCCTGGCCCTGCTTCAACGCACGAAATGGGCCGGCCCGTTTGCATTGCTCGCTCGTGCGCTTCCGCGGAAGCGGAGCAGATGGACGCACGCGAGCGTCAAATAGGGTTCGCCCTGTCTGGCCGCAGCCTCAACTGCCGCAACGTCCGCTGCCGAACGCTCGCGCAATCTCTACTATTAAATCTCTACTATTAAAGGGGGATGTGCCGTCGTCGTGATGGTTCAACCAGCCCTCCCGTCATAAACATCTCACCCGAAAAAATCGAAGCTCCTCGACTCCACCCCACCCCGTCGCACGAAAGAAAAAAAACTTACGCACATCCCACGTCTCACGTCCCCTCGCTCTCGATCCTGCATGCTCTACGATCCACTCATGCCGCTTCCCACTTCTCCCAGAAACCACCCACCTCACCACGACCTCTCTCTCAGATGAGAACCGTCCTCTCTCTGTCTCTCATCGACATGGTCGTCAGGCTCTCCGTGATGCTGAAGCGGGGCGGCGCGCTCCGCTGCTCCAAGGACGGAGCCGCCATAACCAGCTCTGCGTCTTCGTCTCCTCTGCCGCCCCGCACCCGCACACGACACAGCCGGAAAAGGAGGGTGACGGTGTTGGCTCCTCTCGCCGCAGCGCCCTGGCCTACTCCACTATAAGCCTCTAATGCTCCGTCGAGATCGGACGACGTGGGGCAGGCGCAACATCCCCCGAAGGGGAAGCCGAAGAATACATGATTCGTCATCGCGTTCACCAAGGAAGTCAGCATCACCATCCGCCGCTCCCCAAACTACCCGGCAAATCGACGTCTTTGGCGTACCCTTCTTCGGCTGCTTCCTCCACGAGGTTGGCCGACGCTGCACGCCGCTCTCCAGTCGCCAGGTTTCTTCCTACTGCACCCGCACCATGACGGTGTCACCACCTCGCCAAGGCATGCCCTTGCCCTCCCCAGAATCAGCGTCGACTGCGAGGTGGCCGTCCACATCAGCGCCGGCGCCGTTGTCATCGTGGACTCGCTCCCAACAATGCGGATCACGGCTTGCACCTGTAGGATGTATAATGTACTGTCTTACAGTGCCCCATATTGTGCAAGCAGGATTGCAGGCCTACAACACACATCATCCCAGTGGCAACAACATCGACGGGAGCGGCTGTTGGCCGGTGGATGGAATAGGAGACGAAGGAAGCAATGGATGATGGTGAGGTTGGAGCCCTTGGCGTGGATGTACATGTAGCCGTCGTGTGTGATGGAGCCATGGAGGAACAGGACGCCGGGTGGGGGTACGGGCGGCATGGGCACCGTCACGGTCACAGGCTCATAGCAGGCTCAGGTGAGTGATGCTACCCTCTAGCGTTTTTCATTCTCGCTGCTGCTTGTTGTGTTTTTCTCTTCTCTTTGTTTCTGCTTGTGTGACAAAACCCAAGAGAGGCCGCATATACTATCATAATTCATAAGTTCAGAACTGACAGCGGCATCTAATATATCGATAGTTCGATACTGCTACTAAAGCACTCCAACTATTCAGTGGAAGAACAGACAGAAAGTTTGTTTTGATTATTTTTGCTTGATCTATTGGATTATATTAAGTTGTTCTTCTGCTTTTGCAATTTATTTCAGCTCTCTATTTGTGATGCGGCCGTCTATTTGGCCTCAAACAGTTTGTAGCTAGGAATAGGATGCCACTCACTATGCCTAAAGAACCTGAACGTGTTTGCTCACTTCAGTCATCGTCTGGTCGTTGCGGTTCTTGCAATCAGCAGAAAATGCGTAGCAGTCGCACCCAAGTTTCCTTCCGGATAACCCAAACCCCGGCCACTGTCGTAGCAGCCGCACAAGGATTGCTATGTGATTCACTGCGTCATTTCCATGTTCCCAAAGACAAAGTATGGGTTGATTAAGTTGTTTGACGTTGGAATCGGCGAGGCTGGTCGTATTGGTGGTATCCTCCGATGCGCACGCCTCTGAACGTACGTCCATCGAGTAAGAACATTATTTCCTATGGGAGTCCTCACACAAGTATCACAATTCTATAACCCCTTTATTTCCTTTAACTAATTTGGCAATCACAATATTTATTCTGTTTTTCTAAGCTTCGTAATGTGTTACCGCGTGAGTTTTTTTGTAATCTTAATAGTGTGTATACAATTGATTTTCCACACAGCAAGCTCCGATGGAACATGGAAAGCAGATACCAATTACTCTGAACTTTGCATATCAGAATCATATCAATTTTTCTAAAATGGATGTCCTATCCTATTCTCACAATGCATTTTCGAATGCCTTGCAGAAGGACTTAGCCCCTTGAAAGGCGATATTTTTGTCACTGTTCGGGGCCGGGGCCTAGCTTTGCACTGCCAATGTTACTGAGGTATCAACGACATCTCACATATGTCAACACTTCAATCCCTTAATTGTATAAAATGGAAGTGTATGCATATGTGGGTGGGGGGGGGGGGGGGGGGGGGGGTAATGAAGGTTTTGTTTCACAAGATTTCAGGAGTATATTGTCAAGAAAAGTAACAAAACTGAGGTGATGGCAATGTTAAGGAACTTTGCAGCAATCTTGAATTGTACTTTTTGGCTTATGGCAATCATGAATTGTACTCTTTGGCTTATGGCAATCATGAATTGTACTCTTTTCATTTGTGCTTCAACTTTGAGAAATAGAATAAGTAGGTCATATTTCTTTAACCTTTATATTATCTCATGTGTATTTAGAAATTGGAATACATAGCCCTTGACATTACAACAGGAGCAAACTTGAGGGAAGAACTTACATCAAATATAATAATGGAATACCAATCCAGCGACTCTCCTTCCCTCCCTGTGCTTTAGTTTTTCTAATTTAGTTTCACTAAATTGAAACTGCAGTCATATATCATTACGATTTTTGCCTGAACTTTGGATCTAATAAGATTTATTTTTATATGCGGCCTGAACTATGAGAAACTGCATCATGGTATCTCAGGAGTAACATTTATTTTTATATGATACAACATGGGTCATTTTATGTGAAACACACAATAACATTAATGTAAAACAAGGGGATAGTCAGGCATCGCATACAAAATACCCTTGATAAATACATTCATAGAACAGAAAATGCAGATAATCAATCTCTTTATATAGCTTTTATTTATTATTCCGTGGCAACGCACGGGCACTCAGCTAGTCGATCTAGTTGATCGACTGCCGCATGTCTCCGCTCAGGCTACCGTCCGTGCACGCGCCTTTGTACGCTCGCCCAATCGATCCATATCGATCGCCGCACGTCCCGCCTGTCGCTGATCCATCCAGTCCCTCGTCTTGTCTTCTTTTTCCGATCTCGCTGAGAACCACGCCGCATCTGGCTGCATCTCAAACTCGATTCTTTTTACAGATCAACAATCCGCGGCCTCCTTGTAACCTCGCTCATGATACCACTTGTTAGAATAAATCTGAGGCATACCGTTGATCATCCGAAGACCAAGCAATCACACGAGCACGACACCGAGATTTGTTAACGAGATTCAACGATATGGCTACATCCCCGGGGCTTGACTACGGGCGCTCCTTCCCGTGACACCGTCACAATACCGCACACCGGCCACCCGGGTGCCGGCACACGCCGCCGGCTCCCCCTTGCACGCCTGTGCTATTATGTTGGCATAGGTTACATCATGTGTCTACCCTCACTATATATGAGAGGCCTAGGATACAAGTGTTCTCCTTGAACACGACTTCATGTTCTATCTAAACACAATACAACTACAAGTCCAACTGTAATCTACCTCGTACACTATATTCGACACAACTCCAACACACATGATATGAATCCACAGGGCAGTCACCTCGCTGGCCTCCGCAGCCGTCGGCGGGACGCACCGCGGAAAGAACTGCACAAGTGCAGAGGACGAACACCAGTTTACGAATGATTCCATTGGAAATTTGTGGTGCAGTAGAAGCACTGGACGTAGTAGTTACCTGGCCGCAGGGGAGGTCATAGTTACGCAGGAAGAAAATCCTATGCGACTTGGGTCGTACGCCCAGGTCGTGAGACCCTCTCGAGATGAGGACACCTGGCAAAGGCGAATCTCAAAGCACGTAGGCCATTTATCCTCTGTTTCACTAACAGAATCCCGAATCCTAACCTCCGCTACTAAACCCCAATTCCCCTCATCTTCTTCCGCTCGCTCGCCGCGGCAGGCCCCGCCGCCTTCGCCCTCGCCGCCTCGGCGGCTCTCCCCGGCGTTCCTCAGCCCCCAGAAGCTCGCCCTTGAGGCGCTTCTCGTGTTCGCCCGCCGCGGCCGCGGCCGTGGCCGCCGCCCCTAGTCCTATCCCCCGCCGTCCATGACCGTGTTTCCTCAGCGCCGGCAAGTCGTCTTCTGGCGCAGCTCGTCTGCTCGTTACGTCGCTGTAAACTGGCGCTCCGTCCACGACCACCGTCCAGCTCCCCCGCCATCCACACCTGCAGGCTGCATCTTGGCACATGTGGCTGAACTAACTTGACTCTGCAAAGAAGACAACCCCAACAGTGATGACGAAGGGTACATCTTGCCAATGATTTGAGCTGTTGATGTTATCAGTGATGACCAAGGATAAATGTGCCAAAGGAAGAAACTTTGTAGTTTGTACAAAATTCTGTAGTTTGCTCATCTTGTCAGTGATTTGAGTTGCTGATACATGTACACACCATCAGTGGAGGAGGTGTGGGTAGAGGAGGATCCAATGGACTGCCATATTTTCAGCTTGCAAAAATGGATGGGCTGCCATATTTCCGGTTCTTTGTCCTTCGGGTGTTGTTAGCAAGTGTGAAATAGGCATGTCTGACTGAGATTTGAATCAATTTGAAGGCTGATTTTGACGATGTTGCAGTTCAAGAAAAGATAGATCAAGTTAATATCTATCCATTTTTATCTTTTTCGCTCACATCCACCGTGGTTTTCTACTGTATGATTAGTCTCTAACTTTGTATTCTTTGCTGTATTTGGCATTTGATAATAAGAGTGAATTCCGGCTTTTACCCCCTATTTTGACATTTTTGACACTAATTACTCCATTTAGCGAGTTTTCATCCGTTTTACCTCATTTAGCAAAAGTGTTGCCATAATTTACCCCGTTTAAAATTTTGTGAGCGTTCTGATTTGTGTGTCACAATTGTCTGGTCCAGCTGGCATGCCACATCAGTAGTTTTTCCTGGCTATTTTTCTCACCGCTGAACCGGGCCGCGCAGCTTCTCCTGACCGGCCCGGCCCGATGAAGGCCGCTCATGTCGTGTCCAACACACAGCGCTCGAGTCAGCCACTCGCCTCCAGTCGCTTCTCGCTTGTGTTGCTCACCCCCAATTGATGCATCGCCCGTCCAAGCTTCCGCTGCACGCTCCCGCCAGGCTCGCTCGAAAATACATGATTTCATATTATATCAGTATATTTACACCACTTTAATCTGATCCACAAAGTCATGCATATATTTACATCACTTTAATCTGATCCACAGAATCATCCATACTTAAGGTTATATATGATAATACTGAAGAAAAACATACATGATTTCAGATTATATCATTAACAATTTCTCCTGTAATTTATTCAATGGTAACATGTCATGCTAATCAAGTTCAGTCATCTCATCAGAATACTTCTTCAAACCTAACTACCAAGGGTGAGAAACTGGGAATGCGGTCATGCATATGGGAGTGGAGAAGACATGTCATATACCGGCTGCCACCCATTGCCTGCCGTTCGTCGGCTACGTCATCCTGCCCCATCCTAGCAAAGGAGGCAGTGGTTTGGGGCAGGATTGTGTGTGTGATTGGAAGGAATTAATACGAGTGATGTGTGCAGTGAATAATGGAGGCCAACATGGTGCGGCCCAACTCAAGCGTTGTGCATTGGACATGAGCGACCTGATCTGGTGAGCTCATATCAGGCCGGACCGGTCGGGAGAAGCTACAAGGACACATTCAGCAGGGAGAAAACCGTCAATCTGACGTGCTAGCTGGACCAGATAATTGGGATCCGCTGATGATAACACACACAAAAAAATTAAACAGGGTAAATTGTGGCAACAATTTCGCTAAATAGGGTAAAACGGATGAATTCACGTTAGATGGGGTAAATGCTGTCAAAATTTTCAAAATAGGGGGTAAAAACCGGAATTCCACTCTGATAATAATTTTGGGAGTGTTTTGGAGCATTTGGAATGTACAAAACGACCGTGCTTGTAAGCGAAAAACATAAAAACGGATAGATCTTAACTTGATCTATCTTTTCTTCAACTGCAACATCTTTAAAATCGCCCTGAAATTGATTCAAATCTCAGTCAGACATGCCTATTTCACACTTACTAACAACATCGGAAGAAGAAAGAGCAGAACGAGGCAGGGACGCCTTTGCCAGATGTCCTTATCTCGAGAGGGTCTCACGACCTGGGCGTACGACCCAGGTCGCATAGGATTTTCTCCCGGCGACTGCGTAGCGCACGGCGGACGCGAGCAGGATGTTGCAGGCGGCGGCCTAGCGCATATGCCTAGCACCAGATGACATAAAGAATGGTCTGCATGGCGTGCTTCTCAAATTTCGACAGGAAAGAAGAAAGAAGAGAAATAAGAATTTCAGCGATCGATAAAAGAAAACACTGACTAGCGAGCAATGCTACATCCACGTAAACATTTACATACCTTTATGGGTTAGTCTGATTTGACGATAATTGATTAATGGGAGGGTGAGGCCCACCAACCCCCAAAATTCAAGGGGGCCATGTTTAGATTAGTTAGAAAATTTTAGTAAACCTACGTAGGCTTTAGTATAGGTCGTCTAGCATTTTGGCTGTAGATGTAGCAATCAGTCCGTAACACTCCTTGATTTTAACTGGGTCATGTCAGTCCGTAACTCCCCTTTTGTGAGAAATCGCTTGTAGATGTTGTTGGGGAACGTAGTACTTTTGAAAAATTTCCTACGCACACGCAAGATCATAGTGATGCATAGCAACGAAAGGGAAGAGTGTTGTCTACGTACCCTCATAGACCGGAAGCGGAAGCGTTAGCACAACGCGGTTGATATAATCGTACGTCTCCACGACCCGACCGATCAAGCACCGAAACTACGGCACCTCCGAGTTCTAGCACACGTTCAGCTCGATGACGATCCCCGGACTCCGATCCAGCAGAATATCGGGGAAGAGTTCCGTCAGCACGACGGCGTGGTGACGATATTGATGTTCTACCGACGCAGGACTTCGCCTAAGCACCGCTACAGTATTATCGAGGTGGACTATGGTGGAGGGGGGCACCGCACACGGCTAAGAGACGATCAACTTGATCAACTTGTGTGTCTAGAGGTGCCCCCCTGCCCCTGTATATAAAGGAGCAAGGGGGGAGGCAGCCGGCCTAGGAGGAGGGCGCGCCAAGGGGGGAGTCCTACTCCCACCGGGTGTAGGACTCCTCCTTCCCTTGTTGGAGTAGGAGAGAAGGAAAGAAGGGGAGAGGAACAAGGAAAAGGGGGCTGCACCCCTTGTCCAATTCGGACCAGAGGGGGCCGCGCGCCTCTTTCCTTTTTTGGGCTCTCCCCTCTATTCCCGTATGGCCCAATAAGACCCATATACTCCCCGACGAATTCCCATAACTCTCCGGTACTCCCGAAAATACCCGAATCACTCGAAACCTTTCCGATGTCTGAATATAGTCGTCCAATATATTGATCTTTACGTCTCGACCATTTCGAGACCCCTCGTCATGTCCCCGATCTCATCCGGGACTCTGAACTCCTTCGGTACATCAAAACACATAAACTCATAATATAACTGTCATCGTAACGTTAAGCGTGCGGACCCTACGGGTTCGAGAACAATGTAGACGTGACCGAGACACGTCTCCGGTCAATAACCAATAGCGGAACCTGGATGCTCATATTGGCTCCGACATATTCTACGAAGATCTTTATCGGTCAAACCGCATAACAACATACGTTGTTCCCTTTGTCATCGGTATGTTACTTGCCCGAGATTCGATCGTCGGTATCTCAATACCTAGTTCAATCTCGTTACCGGCAAGTCTCTTTACTCGTTCTGTAATACATCATCCTGCAACTAACTCATTAGTTACAATGCTTGCAAGGCTTAAGTGATGTGCATTACCGAGAGGGCCCAGAGATACCTCTCCGACAATCGGAGTGACAAATCCTAATCTCGAAATACGCCAACCCAACAAGTACCTTCGGAGACACCTGTAGAGCACCTTTATAATCACCCAGTTACGTTGTGACGTTTGGTAGCACACAAAGTGTTCCTCCGGTAAACGGAGTTGCATAATCTCATAGTCATAGGAACATGTATAAGTCATGAAGAAAGCAATAGCAACAAACTAAACGATCAAGTGCTAAGCTAACGGAATGGGTCAAGTCAATCACATCATTCTTCCTAATGATGTGATCTTAATCAAATGACAACTCATGTCTATGGTTAGGAAACATAACCATCTTTGATCAACGAGCTAGTCAAGTAGAGGCATACTAGTGACACTCTGTTTGTCTATGTATTCACACATGTATTATGTTTCCGGTTAATACAATTCTAGCATGAATAATAAACATTTATCATGATATAAGGAAATAAATAATAACTTTATTATTGCCTTTAGGGCATATTTCCTTCAGTCTCCCACTTGCACTAGAGTCAATAATCTAGTTCACATCGCCATGTGATTTAACATCAATAGTTCACATCACCATGTGATTAACACCCATAGTTCACATCGACATGTGACCAACACCCAAAGGGTTTACTAGAGTCAATAATCTAGTTCACATCGCTATGTGATTAACACCCAAAAGTACTGAGGTGTGATCATGTTTTGCTTGTGAGAGAAGTTTAGTCAACGGGTCTGCCACATTCAGATCCGTAAGTATTTTGCAAATTTCTATGTCAACAATGCTCTGCATGGAGCTACTCAAGCTAATTGCTCCCACTTTCAATATGTACCCAGATTGAGACTTAGAGTCATCTAGATCAGTGTCAAAACTTGCATCGACGTAACCCTTTACGACGAACCTTTTGTCACCTCCATAATCGAGAAACATATCCTTATTCCACTATGGATAATTTTTACCAATGTCCAGTGATCTACTCTTAGATCACTATTGTACTCCTTTGCCAAACTCAGGGCAGGGTATACAATAGGTCTGGTACACAGCATGGCATACTTTATAGAACCTATGGCTGAGGCATAGGGAATGACTTTCATTCTCTCTCTATCTTCTGTCGTGGTCGTGTTTTGAGTCTTACTCAACTTCACACCTTGTAACACAAGCAAGAACTCCTTTTTGACTGTTCCATTTTGAACTACTTCAAAATCTTGTCAAGGTATGTACTCATTGAAAAAACTTATCAAGCGTATTGATCTATCTCTATAGATCTTGATGATCAATATGTAAGCAGCTTCACCGAGGTCTTTCTTTTAAAAACTCCTTTCAAACATTCCTTTATGCTTTGCAGAATAATTCTACATTATCTCCGATCAACAATATGTCTTTCACATATACTTATCAAAAATGCTGTAGTGCTCCCACTCACTTTCTTGTAAATACAGGATTCACCGCAAGTCTGTATAAAACTATATGCTTTGATCAACTTATCAAAGCGTATATTCCAACTCCGAGATGCTTGCACCAGTCCACAGATGGATCGCTGGAGCTTGCATATTTTGTTAGTACCTTTAGGATTGACAAAACCTTCTGGTTGCATCATATACAACTCTTCTTTAATAAATCCATTAAGGAATGCAGTTTTGTTTATCCATTTGCCAGATTTCATAAAATGCGGCAATTGCTAACTTGATTCGGACAGACTTAAGCATAGATACAAGTGAGAAACTCTCATCGTAGTCAACACCTTGAACTTGTCGAAAACCTTTTTCGACAATTCTAGCTTTGTAGATAGTAACACTACTATCAGCGTCCGTCTTCCTCTTGAAGATCCATTTAATGTCAATGGCTCGCCGATCATTGGGCAAGTCAATCAAAGTCCATACTTTGTTCTCATACATGGATCTCATTTCAGATTTCATGGCCTCAAGCCATTTCGCGGAATCTGGGCTCATCATCGCTTCCTCATAGTTCGTAGGCTCGTCATGGTCAAGTAACATGACCTCCAGAACAGGATTACCGTACCACTCTGGTGCGGATCTCACTCTGGTTTACCTACGAGGTTCGGTAGTAACTTGATCTGAAGTTACATGATCATCATCATTAGCTTCCTCACTAATCGGTGTAGTAGTCACAGGAACAGATTTCTGTGATGAACTACTTTCAAATCAGGGAGCAGGTATAGTTACCTCATCAAGTTCTACTTTCCTCCCACTCACTTCTTTCGAGAGAAACTCCTTTTCTAGAAAGGATCCATTCAAAGCAACGAATATATTGCCTTCGGATCTGTGATAAAAGGTGTACCCAACATTTTCTTTTGGGTATCCTATGAAGACGCACTTCTCCGATTTGGGTTAGAGCTTATCTGGTTGAAACTTTTTCACATAAGCATTGCAACCTCAAACTTTAAGAAACGACAGCTTGGGTTTCTTGCCAAACCATAGTTCATACGGTGTCGTCTCAACGGATTTAGATGGTGCCCTATTTAACGTGAATGCAGCTGTCTCTAATGCATAACCCCAAAACGATAGTGGTAGATCGGTAAGAGACATCATAGATCGCACCATATCTAATAAAGTACGGTTATGACATTCGGACACACCATTATGCTGTGGTGTTCCAGGTGGCGTGAGTAGTGAAACTATTTCACATTGTTTTAACTGAAGGCCAAACTCGTAACTCAAATATTTTACTTCTGCGATCATATCGTAGAAACTTTTATTTTGTTACGATGATTCTCCATTTCACTCTGAAATTCTTTGAACTTTTCAAATGTTTCAGACTTGTGTTTCATCAAGTAGATATACTCATATCTTCTCAAATCATCTGTGAAGATCAGAAAATAATGATACCTGCCGCGAGCTTCAATATTCATCGGACCACATACATCAGTATGCATAATTTCCAACAAATCTGTTGCTCGCTCCATTGTTCCGGAGAATGGAGTCTTAGTCATCTTGCCCATGAGGCATGGTTCGCAAGCATCAACTGATTCATAATCAAGTGATTCCAAAAGCCCATCATCATGGATTTTCTTCATGCGCTTTACACCAATATGACCTAAACGGCAGTGCCACAAATAAATAGCACCATCATTATTAACTTTGCATCTTTGGTTTCAATATTATGAATATGTGTATCACTACGATCGAGATCCAACGAACCATTTTCATTGGGTGTGTAACCATATAAGGTTTTATTCATGTAAACAGAACAACAATTTATTCTCTTACTTAAATGAATAACCGTATTGCAATAAACATGATCAATCCAAATAACACTTATTTAGGCTCAACACTAATCCCAAAAGTATAGGGAGTGTGCGATGATGATCATATCAATCTTGGAACCACTTCCATCACACATCGTCACTTCACCCTTAACTAGTCTATGTTCATTCTGCAACTCCCGTTTCGAGTTACTACTCTTAGCAACTGAATCAGTATCAAATACCGAGGGGTTGCTACGAACACTACTAAAATACACATCAATAATCTGTATATCAAATATACCTTTGTTCACTTTGCCATCCTTCTTATCCGCCAAATACTTGGGGCAGTTCCGCTTTTAGTGACCAGTCCCTTTGCAGTAGAAGCACTTAGTCTCAGGCTTAGGACCAGACTTGGGCTTCTTCACTTGAGCAGCAACTTGCTTGCCGTTCTTCTTGAAGTTCCCCTTCTTCCCTTTGCCCTTTTCTTGAAACTAGTGGTCTTGTCTACCATCAACACTTGATATTTTTCTTGATTTCTACCTTCGTCAATTTCAGCATTATGAAGAGCTTGGGAATCGTTTCCGTTATCCCTTGCATATCATAGTTCATCACGAAATTCTACTAACTTGGTGATGGTGACTAGAGAATTCTGTCAATCACTATTTTATCTGGAAGATTAACTCCCACTTGATTCAAGCGATTGTAGTACCCAGACAATCTGAGCACATGCTCACTGCTTGAGCTATTCTCCTCCATCTTTTAGCTATAGAACTTGTTGGAGACTTCATATCTCTCAATTCAGGTATTTGCTTGAAATATTAACTTCAACTCCTGGAACATCTCATATGGTCCATGACGTTCAAAACGTCTTTGAAGTCCCGATTCTAAGCCATTTAAGCATGGTGCACTAAACTATCAAGTAGTCATCATATTGAGCTAGCCAAATGTTCATAACATCTGCATCTGCTCCTGCAATAGGTTTGTCACCTAGCGGTGCATCAAAGGCATAATTCTTCTGTGCAGCAATGAGGATAAACCTCAGATAACGGATCCAATCCGCATCATTGCTACTAACATCTTTCAACTTAGTTTTCTCTAGGAACATATCAGAAATAAAACAGGGGAGTTAAACGCGAGCTATTGATCTACAACATAGATATGCTAATACTACCAGGACTAAGTTCATGATAAATTTAAGTTCAATTAATCATATTACTTAAGAACTCCCACTTAGAAAGACATCCCTCTAATCTTCTAAGTGATCACGTGATCCAAATCAACTAAACCATGTCCGATCATCACGTGAGATGGAGTAGTTTTAATGATGAACATCACTATGTTGATCATATCTACTATATGATTCATGCTCGACCTTTCGGTCTCAGTGTTCTGAGGCCATATCTGTTATATGCTAGGCTCGTCAAGTTTAACCTCAGTATTCCGCGTGTGCAACTATTTTGCACCCGTTGTATTTGAACGTAGAGCCTATCACACCCGATCATCACATGGTGTCTCAGCACGAAGAATTTTCGCAACGGTGCATACTCAGGGAGAACACTTATACTTTGATAATTTAGTGCGAGATCATCTTATAAAGCTACCGTCGAACTAAGCAAAATAAGATGTATAAAAGATAAACATGTGACATGATATGGCTATCATCATCTTGTGCCTTTGATCTCCATCTCCAAAGTATCGTCATGATCTCCATCGTCACCGGCATGACACCATGATCTCCATAATCTTGATGTATATCAATGTGTCGTCACATGGTTGTCTCGCCAAAAATTGCTCTTGCAACTATTGCTATCACATAGCGATAAAGTAAAGCAATTATTTGGTGCTTGCATCTTATGCAATAGAGATATAACCATAAAGCTTTTGCCTGTTGCCAATAACTTCAACAAAACATGATCATCTTATACAACAACTTACATCTCATCACGTCTTGACCATATCACATCACAACATGCCCTGCAAAAACAAGTTAGACGTCCTCTATTTTGTTGTTGCAAGTTTTACGTGGCTGCTACAGGCTTTAGCAAGAACCGTTCTTATCTACGCATCAAAATCACAACGATAGTTTGTCAAGTTGGTGCTGTTTTAACCTTCGCAAGGACCGGGCGTAGCCACACTTGGTTCAACTAAAGTTGGAGAAACTGACACCCGCCAGCCACCTGTGTGCAAAGCACATCGGTAGAACCAGTCTCGCGTAAGCGTACGCGTAATGTCGGTCCGGGACACTTCATCCAACAATACAGCCGAACCAAAGTATGAAATGCTGGTAAGCAGTATGACTTATATCGCCCACAACTCACTTTTTTTCTACTCGTGCACAACATCAACGCATAAAACCTAATCTCGGATGCCACTGTTGGGGAACGTAGTAATTTAAAAAAATTCCTATGCACACGCAAGATCATGGTGATGCATAGCAACGAGAGGGGAGAGTGTTGTCTACGTACCCTCGTAGACCGGAAGCGAAAGCGTTAGCACAACGCGGTTGATATAGTCGTACGTCTTCACGATCCGACCGATCAAGTACCGAACCTACGGCACCTCCGAGTTCTAGCACACATTCAGCTCGATGATGATCACCGGACTCCGATCCAGCAGAATGTCGGGGAAGAGTTCCGTCAGCACGACGGCGTGGTGACGATATTGATGTTCTACCGACGCAAGGCTTCGCCTAAGCACCGCTACAGTATTATCGAGGTGGACTATGGTGGAGGGGGCACCGCACATGGCTAAGAGACGATCAACTTGATCAAGTTGTGTGTCTAGAGGTGCCCCCTGCCCCTGTATATAAAGGAGCAAGGGGGGAGGCGGCCGGCCTAGGAGGACGGCGCGCCAAGGGGGGAGTCCTACTCCCACCAGGAGTAGGACTCCTCCCTCCCTTGTTGGAGTAGGAGAGAAGGAAATAGGGGGAGAAGAACAAGGAAAAGGGGGCCGCACCCCTTGTCCAATTCGGACCAGAGGGGGGCCGCGCGCCTCCTTCCTTTTTTGGCCTCTCTCCTCTATTCCCGTATGGCCCAATAAGGCCCATATACTCCCCGGCGAATTCCCGTAACTCTTCGGTACTCCGAAAAATACCCGAATCACTCAGAACCTTTCCGATGTCCGAATATAGTCGTCCAATATATTGATATTTACGTCTCGACCATTTTGAGACTCCTCGTCATGTCCCCGATCTCATCCGGGACTCCGAACTCCTTCGGTACATCAAAACACATCAACTCATAATATAACTGTCATCGTAACGTTAAGCGTGCGGACCCTACGGGTTCGAGAACAATGTAGACATGAACGAGACACGTCTCTGGTCAATAACCAATAGTGGAACCTGGATGCTCATATTGGCTCCTACATATTCTACGAAGATCTTTATTGGTCAAACCGCATAACAACATATGTTGTTCCCTTTTTCATCGATATGTTACTTGCTCGAGATTCGATCGTCGGTATCTCAATACCTAGTTCAATCTCGTTACCAGCAAGTCTCTTTACTCGTTCCGTAATACATCATCCTGCAACTAACTCATTAGTTGCAATGCTTGCATGGCTTAAGTGATGTGCCTTACCGAGAGGGCCCAGAGATACCTCTCCGACAATTGGAGTGACAAATCCTAATCTCGAAATACGCCAACCCAACAAGTACCTTCGGAGACACCTGTAGAGCACCTTTATAATCACCCAGTTACGTTGTGACGTTTGGTAGCACACAAAGTGTTCCTCCGGTAAACGGTAGTTGCATAATCTCATAGTCATAGGAACATGTATAAGTCATGAAGAAAGCAATAGCAGCAAACTAAACGATCAAGTGCTATGCTAACGGAATGGGTCAAGTCAATCACATCATTCTCCTAATGATGTGATCCCGTTAATCAAACGACAACTCATGTCTATGGTTAGGAAACATAACCATCTTTGATCAATGAGCTATTCAAGTAGAGGCATACTAGTGACACTCTGTTTGTCTATGTATTCACACATGTATTATGTTTCCGGTTAATAAAATTCTAGCATGAATAATAAACATTTATCATGATATAAGGAAATAAATAATAACTTTATTATTTCCTCTAGGACATATTTCCTTCAGATGTAGCAAACCTGAGCTAGCTATGCCGAAAATCCTACACTTACGGAAAGAGTGCTACAAGCTGGTTTCACGGGGAGATGTGTCCTCCTCTCCACCATTAATTCACCCCTCCTTGATTTTAGCTGGCCCCACCCCTTGATTTTAACTGGGTCATGTCAGTCCGTAACTCCCCTTCTGTGAGAAATCACCTGTAGATGTAGCAAACCTGAGCGAGCTATGGCGAAAATCCTACACTTACGAAAAGAGTGCTACAGGCTGGTTTCACGGGGAGATGTGTCCTCCTCTCCACCATTAATTCACCCCTCCTTGATTTTAGCTAGCCCCACCCCTTGATTTTAACTGGGTCATGTCAGTCCGTAACTCCCCTTCTGTGAGAAATCGCCTGTAGATGTAGCAAACCTGAGCTAGCTATGGCGAAAATCCTACACTTACGGAAAGAGTGCTACAGGCTGGTTTCACGGGGAGATGTGTCCTCCTCTCCACCATTAATTCACCCCTCCTTGATTTTAGCTGGCCCCACCCCTTGATTTTAACTAGGTCATGTCAGTCCGTAACTCCCCTTCTGTGAGAAATCGCCTGTAGATGTAGCAAACCTGAGCTAGCTATGGCGAAAATCCTACACTTACGGAAAGAGTGCTACAGGCTGGTTTCACGGGGAGATGTGTCCTCCTCTACACCATTAATTCACCCCTCCTTGATTTTAGCTGGCCCCACCCCTTGATTTTAACTGGGTCATGTCAGTCCGTAACTCCCCTTCTGTGAGAAATGGCCTGTAGATGTAGGAAACCTGAGCTAGCTATGGCGAAAATCCTACACTTACGGAAAGAGTGCTACAGGCTGGTTTCACGGGGAGATGTGTCCTCCTCTCCACCATTAATTCACCCCTCCTTGATTTTAGCTGGCCCCACCCCTTGATTTTAACTGGGTCATGTCAGTCCGTAACTCCCCTTCTATGAGAAATCGCATGTAGATGTAGCAAACCTGCTTCTTCTGACCCAGACGCATGCAGCTGCATGCAAGCCTGCGCGGCGCATGTGATGCAAAGAGAGGGGAGTTGATGATGATCTCGATCTTCTCATGGCAGTGACACTGGACATGCACATGCTGGTGCTGCATTGGCAGCAAAGGGCTAGATGCCTAATTTTACTTAACTGCACGGTCATTTTGAACGACCTCAACTTTGGCTTACATTTGTGTAATACTATGTGACCCAAAATCAATTAGGTTTTTCACGAGACAATTCATGAACTTATTTATCTTTGTCAAAAATGGATGGTAGGGCTCCAAAGGTCTACAAGATTCAGCTTGACTATTGTCATCAACTCTAAAAGCCCGTCAAAAGAAGAAAGAAAAAGGTAATCGATTGATGACATGACTTTACCAAGGCATCAAGTGTTGTCCAACAATGCAAGTTTCGAGGCATTATATCAAGTGAGATCAAGATTTTGTCCGGGTCATTTGATTTATTTTAATTTCTTTTATGCTTGGATGTCGTAGTAGGTCAAATTTTAACTTTGGGTTATGTTGTGTATTTTTACTTTGTGACTAATTATCAATTAAATTTTTTTACAAGCTCACTTGATGGCTTATTTGTTCTTGTTGAGAATAGCAGGTGGAGCTCCAAAGATCTACATGGTTCATCTTGACCCTTATCATCTACTCAGAAAGCGTGTCAAAGGAATAAAAAAGGTGATGGCCATCGATGACATTGCCATCGCCAAAGCATAAAGTGGTGAGGCATCATGCGTTTCCCAACAAAGCAAGTTTTCAAGCCATTATTTAATGGGACCTAGAGAGAAGATGTGAACAACAAGTAGGCATAATGTGGTGAGGCATCATGCGTTTCCCAACAAAGCAAATTTTCAAACCATTATTTAATGGGACCCAGAGAGTAGATGTAAGAAACAAGTAGGCACAAAGTGGTGAGGCATCATGCGTTTCCCAACAAAGCAAGGTTTCAAGCCATTATTTAATGAGACCCAGAGAGTAGATGTGAACAACAAATAGGCACAGAGTGGTGAGACATCATGTGCTTGCCAACAACACAAATTTTGAATCCATTATCTATACTACTATATAGTGTACCAGTTTTGAAATGGATCCAGAGCATCAATCATAACCGTTGGTCTCCAAAATCCAACGGCTATGATCAGCCGGATTCGCCATGAACAGTAGATTGATGTTGCCTCTACTGTCTTCTAGAACATTCATGTGGCCCTTCCAGAAAAAAAGGCCCATATGTGATGCCTCATGGGCCATATTACCGCTTGAGCGCTTGACTACTTGAGCCTAGATAAGATGGTTTGGAAGAAGAATGTCGAGAAAAAAATAGAGTAACATAAAGTTTTTTTAATGAACCTACAATATTTTAAATGTGAACGTACAATTTTTTGTATGAATATTAAAAACAATTGCAGGAGGAATTCCATTTATCAAAATCACTCTGTTATACTTTTTTCGATTCACACTCCAGAATCACTCCATTCTTTTAAGACGTGCATTGCACGTGCATACATACTAGTTATGTTATTATGAGATGGAGTAGATGTGAGCAACAAGCCACTCCGTAATTCCTAGATGTGGACAACAAAACCAAGCCATTCTTTACTTTATCATGAAGAGACTGGATCCTCTGTAGCAATTAGCTTTGCTCTACAAGCAACAATCCGAATGTTGTTGGACCATCAAATCCTACATTACCCCAGCTAGTTGCTTTAACAAAGTGAGACGGCCATCTTAATCTATTATCAGCACATGGGAAATCATTTGATTAAAAGTCTAGACCCCTGAACGTATGAAACATGTAATTTCTTCATCCAACACACGAAATTAAGAACCTATTGAACTAATCCCTCACATGCTCGCATATCAAATGTCCATACGTCGAAATGGTTCTTTTGTTATGACTGACAAATCTTGTTTAGCGTCAATGCTCATTCGGAGAATGCATGGCCTAATAAGATCTCAAATAAGTTTAACCATCAAACTTATGTCCCCTGCGCCACAATTCTGATGGGAATCCTTATGCACAAAGTTGTAAATAAACTTTAGAAATTATCAAAAGGAAATATAGCTTCGGAAATCAAGTGAAGATTGTTTGCTTAAAGGAGATAACAACATTTAACGAGCATCTATTTCCCCGATAGTGGATGGACAAGGTGAACTCGGCATTCATGAAGCTCGCAATGCCCACATCCCGACGATGTGTGTCCGGGAGCACCATGCACGATGTGCCTCCGCCATAGAATGAAGCTCTCTATTGTCGTATTGTTGGCACATGCATACCAAGTTGCGCGATCGTGCCTACTGCACTGCTCCATGACCGCGTGGTTCCACCAATAGCCAAGCCACGTGCTGCCACCACCCACTACTAGGAAAAGGGCTACTAATGGCGCACCAGTTTTGCCTACTAATGATGCATCACTAGTGCGCCATTAGTATCACGCCACTAGTATTGTTTACTAATGGCGCACCACTGGTGCGCCATTAGTATAGGCCACTAGTGCGCCATTAGTATTTTTGAATTTTGAAGACAAGAAAATAGTAGTGGCGCACCGTCTAACCCCCACCGTGCGTCATTGCTATTTTTGAATTTTGAATTTGGATCTGGATCGTGATTTTTTTGCCCATTTTTTGCTCGTTTTTTGGCATGATATTATTTCAAATTTTGTTCCTGTTTTTGGATCTTGTATGTTCTTTTGCCGTGTTCTTTTGCCGGAGAGGAGTTCACCGGAGAGGAGGAGGAGGAGGTCACCGGAGAGGCGCTCGCCTACATCGCCGGAGAGGAGGAGGAGGAGTTCGCCGGAGAGGAGGGGGAGGAGGTCGCCGGAGAGGAGGAGGAGGAGGTCGCCGGAGAGGAGGAGCAGGAGGTCGCCGGAGAGGAGGAGGGTAGTATGGTGGAGGAGAGAAGGGAAGATGGAGTGGAGGAGAGAAGGAGATGGAGTGGAGGAGAGGTGGAGTGGAGGAGAAAAATGAAGGAGGAGAGGACCACGCCCAGCCATTTATATGGCATAGTAATGGCGCACCGCGGGCAGGTGCGCCATTACTAACTTTTTTTTATTTTTTTAATTTATTTTGAATTTTGAAGGCGGGAAGATACTAATGGCGCACGATGGGCAGGTGCGCCATTAGTAACTTTATTTTATTTTATTTTTTTGACTTATTTTGAATTTTTAAGGCGGGAAGATAGTAATGGCGTACCATGGGTAGGTGCGCCATTAGTAAGTTTGATTTTTTTTTAATTTTTTTGCCTCTCCAGATCTTAAAAGCCCTGTATCTTTTTTCTGTTAGGTTTTTGAGGTTTTTGAAAATGTTTAACGAGGTTCCCCCGTTAAATTCGGATGTAACTTCTCGAGTAAATGATTTTTCATATAAAAAACTTTTTCATCCGAGTTCGTACGCAAAAGTTATGCCCATTTTACAAATTCTCGAGAGATTTTGCAAATAAAGTCGAAATTCATATTTGTAAATTTTCACAACAACTAGACCACATATCACATGGAAAACTTATTTTCTTTTATTTTTTTGACATTTCCATCATTTTTGTTTATTTTTTTTAAACTGAAAAGGCGGTCCGGAGGGGGGGTGCATTCGGTGGAAGTGGTGGCCAAGTTACTAATGACGCAAGGTGGGGGTGGTGCGCCATTACTAGTTCAACTAGTTACTAATGGCGCACCGTGGAGTGGTGCGCCATTACTAGTTCAACTAGTAATGGCGCACCACTCCCACGGTGCACCATTAGTACATATAATGAAATTTTAAAAAAAAATTACTAATGGCGCACCGTGGATGTGGTGTGCCATTAGTATTTGCACACTAATGGCGCATCAACACATGGTGCGCCATTAGTATATAGTAATGACGCACCACATATCTGGTGCGCCATTAGTGTCAATTCCATCTATAACCTTTTTCCTAGTAGTAACCGGTGGCCTTGATGTCTACAACGCATTGGCCGCTTCATATGCTGCCCTATTATCCGTGGCCCTTTCCACTAGAGCCCTAATATATAGAACCAACGCTCTAGGGGATGGCAATGTATATACGGGGATGTTTTTTTTTGGAGTGTCTCATTTTGCAAACCTTCATGCATGCTATGTACGATATAAGTCAGAAATCGAGTTCTCTCAATGGGCCAAGAACAATGGTGCATCTCATAGACACATAATCCCCCCCCCCTCCCCCCCCCCCCCCCAATTAAGTCAAAAGATAGTGTTTGTCCTTCTTCCGCTGCTCGGAACTCCATGAAGAAATCAGTGTTATTATCTCTTATTCCCCTTCAAGAGCAATCTTCACTTGATTTTCTATGATAGTGTTTATTTCTCTTGATCAATTCTAAAATATACCTAGAACTTGATCGGCATATGGAGTCCCATGTCAATTCTGGCGCAAGCTATTCTAATTTACCAGTTAAGCTTATGTTGATGACCCCGTTTCGTCGTAGTATATTCTCTGAACCTCGGCTGACGCTAAACAAATTTAGTCGCTGGTAGGCTGCAGCAATGGTCGCTAAGTGAGCTGTGAGCATGCATGTGAAGATTTATTTTTTCTTCATATCACACTTGAGGGATTATTTGGCTAGGATCCTTACTTTTTTTTTGCTGGATGCCAACATGTTTCACGTGTTGGGATCTTTGGACATTAATTTGAATCGATCAATTTTTTCGTGTGTTTGTAACGGGTTAATCAGTGACCGTCTTACTCCAGTAAAGTATGAACTGACTTGGCCGTGCTCACCGCGGCCTCAGCAAGTGTGATGGTTTTGATTTCCGTTGGTTTCCTTTCTTCATGTGCTAAGTTGAGATAGATGGTGGTGATTTCGCCCCGTGGGTCAATGTCATTACTCATAATCGCCTTTTTTTTTACTTTTGATGGATCTTCCTTTTTCTTTTGAGGACCACGAGCAAAAGGATCAAGCCGTTAGATCTTTTGTTTTTGTGAAACGAAAAACTGTGTAGACAGGTCTTTGGAGCCACACCTCCTCCTATATTTTTGGCAAAGACAGAGCAGTGCACATGGTGACATGTATGTAGTCACGGTTGCAAGCTGTGGTACAACTCTAACAACCAGGTAAGTAATTTACCACTAAGCACGCGGTTGGTGGAAGCATCTAAGTATGCTAGACCGTGAATAGAATGATGCACGCAGAGCAGACGCGGGTTACATGCATCTGATAGTAGTGGAGTAGAAATGGAACTAGTTGAAAAATTACCGTGCACCTAAAATGAGTTAGCTAGCTACGTAGCTTTTTATTACCATGCACGTGTGCATGTGCCTGTGTCTCTATGTCACTCACATTATATGTGTGTTTGCTGACACTGGTAGAAAAAGAGGCTGTTGTCCCGGTTCGTAAAGGCCTTTTGTCCCGTTTCTGAACCGGGACTAAAGGGTCGGTACTAATGCCCTGTCCCTTTAGTCCCGGTCAATCCAGAACCAGGACAGATGGGCCTCCACGTGGCCTGTGCGCGGAGCCCAGGAGGAGACCCTTTGGTCCCGGTTGGTGGCACCAACCGGACCAATAAGGCATCCATGCGTCAGCATTTCTGTGGCTGTTGATTTTGTTTTTTTTTTAAGAGGGGAGGTTGGGGTTAATTTAGGTGTTTCATATATTGTGTTAGCTAGCTATAATTAATAGAGAGAAGTGTCACTCTCTTATGTCCGTGCTTGGTCGACGCTACGTACTATACATACGTATAGAGAGGACTAGACACGCTAGCCTAGTAAGCAAACGAAGGAAACAAGATCGTCATGAACATATATGCATATAGAAAGAAGTGATATCGACCACCTCTCCTTCTCCGAGAGATTGGTCGAACAACAAGTTCTCGTATATCTATCCGACACTACCGGCTACATATATACAATAATTATCTCTTACAAATATAATCATATAGACTCATGGTCTACATAGTATTCTCCGTCTTCAGCGATCACGTGGTCAAGAAAGAATGCCGCCAATTCCTCTTGAACTGCTCGCATGCGAGCTGGTGCTAGGAGTTCATCCTGCTTCCGAAACATCTAATTTGAAGAAGGGGGTCAATACATATATATATATATATGAATGAATGAAACTCAACACAAATGATGGTAATAAAATAAAATTGTGAATGTTGTTATTTACGTACTTCATATGTTCGTCAGTGTAGCCCCGCTCACAGGTCGTGTGGCGGATGGACTCGCAAACGTAGTATCCACAGAAATCATTCCCTTGTTCCTGCCACAACCACTTTACAAGAAATAGAGGTCAATCAAACTGATAAGCAAGAATGCCAAATGGTATTGATGAAACTAGCGCTTGAATCAATAGGAGATGCGCGGAACATGCTACTATAGTACTTACTTTCGGGTGTCTAAATTGCAGCTTCTTCGGGAGTCCTGGAGCTTTTTTGGAGAATTTTTTCCAAACCCTGCCAGACAAAGAAAACAATTACTTGATATATCAGGAAATGAACAAAGTTGCTGATATGGTGGATAATGATCGATTTAACTTACTTCTCGAGCATTTGAGTCATGTCCGCATAGTCCTGGGGATCTTTTCGTCTTGAGTCTAAGACGGTTACTAGTCCCTGCTCAAGCTTAATCTCTAGGAGAATATAGTGGTAACTGCACACGCATGCATAACTCATCAATTACATTACTATAACCTTGACTAATATATAAGGGAAACCGAATATCACAAGACAGTAACACTCACTTGAAGTTGTAAGGAAAGAGTATTATATCTTTGTTTTCATTTATTACCAACGATCGTAGCAAGTTGGCCTCGGTATCTGCGGCATGAAATTTAACCTGAGTTGCATCTATGAGATATGTGTTAATGAACCCAATATCACCGACTTGTCTTTTCTTCAATTCGGCGATCTTCAATCTGCATAATATAGTGAGGATGATTATAAATACATGCAATGAAAGAGCTGAGCTATATAGAGAGACTTAATGACAGAAGTAGTACTACTTACAGACAGTAGCATGTGACCGTTGTTTTATCGAGGGCCAATTGATTGAAAAACTGAAAGAACTCCTCAAATGGAACATGCAACAGTTCAATTCCAACGAGGTCATGCTCCTTTTTAACTTTCACATACAAAGTACTCCTCCCCCCAGAGTCTCTGCAGATTTTCAAGTACCAATCATGCAATCTTCGCATCATCGTTGATAGAGATCTTTCATCTTTGACGAGAGGCTTCTCGTACTCGTATCTTTGTATCTGCACCTCCATGAAATCATAATGTACATCGTTGGGCAGGTAATCGCCAAGATTGCTATAACCGGGCACCATCCTCGGATCATTAGCGACGTTGTCGCTAGGCACCTTGAGCGGGGGGCACGATTGCTTCGCTTGTTCGCTGAGCTGGGCAATTTGTTTCCCAGCTCGTCGTTTTTTCAGCCTTTGATCACTGACAGTACTTCCCGACCGCTCCGCTTCGGCATATTCCTTTCCAATAATGTGCTCATAGTTTCCTTTCGGCGAAGACTTGGGTGGTTTTGTCAGGGCAGCCAGAGTGCGCTTCGCTTTCACCGGATCTACCTTCTCCTCCGGAGGTGGATGTTTCTTTGCTTTCACCCCTTCAAAGTAGTTCCTCACTTCTTCTCATGCGATCTCGGTGTTCTCCTCCGGGGTCCTCTCGTATGGTAACTTCTCTGGAGTCTTCAGAGAAGGACCGAATCTGTATTTCCTCCCGCCTCTGGCTGTACTGCTAGACGCCGGCAGAGCAGACGGAGCAGTTGTCTTCTTTAC
This sequence comes from Triticum urartu, assembly GCF_003073215.2. Classification (NCBI taxonomy): domain Eukaryota; kingdom Viridiplantae; phylum Streptophyta; class Magnoliopsida; order Poales; family Poaceae; genus Triticum; species Triticum urartu. The sequence continues at coordinate 35,086,294 of NC_053026.1, forward strand.
TTGCTTACGAGGCGGAGGAGAAGGACTACGACGCGCCGGAGCAGCCGGAGCGGCGGCAGGTCTCTTCCGCCATTGCTGACGAGGCCGAGAAGGAGGAGGCTGACTGCTCGGGCGCGTCGACACAGGCAGAGAAGGAGGCAAAGTGCCGCCACGCGCCAGAGAAGAAGCCGGCCGAGTGCCTTGATTGTCACTTGCCGGAGGAGGAGGCGGTGGAGGAGGCGGAGTGCACTGACTCGTCGGAGGAGTAGGAGGAGGAGGCGTAGGCGTCCAGTTCGGAAGGTTGATGAGCTCCTTCCGCCATAGGCATGGAGTCTTCAGAGCAGAACCCAGCCTAGTCTCCCCTTCACCAGTAGGGTGGTCAAGCTGGAGGTCCTCAAATCCCTTCGTTATTTCATCCACCATCACCCTAGCATATCCTTCTGGAATCGGCCGGCAATGAAAAGTTGCGCCGAGTTCAGTAGGCAAAACAGAGCCAACAGCCGCCTTGACCTTCAAATTAATCCATTGCGTCATAAGGTGGCAATTTTGAGACTCCGTGATAGCATCCACGGGATAGCTGGCAGGAGCCATCAAGACATGCTCCGGCTAAAGCAGCTCGGTAGAAGCCACGCTGCTTCTCCTTTGAGATGGCGGGGTAGCTTCGGGCGAAGCTTCGGCAGTACGTTTGCTGCGATTTGCTTCTCATTCCTCTATCGCGTCTACCCTTACTTGCAGCGCTTGCATTTGGGTCTGCTGCAATTTTTTTTTTTCCTCCTCTCCTGGGAATTTGTAACCGCCGCCTGCGTCCAGAAACCCAACCTTCTAACGGAATGGAGCCTGGCGTGCCTCGTGTCCGTCCAGGAGTGCTTAGGATTCCCGAGGGCCATTGTGAGGTACATGTGGACACGTCACTTGTGGGACGTGGATGTAGTGTCCCACGTCACTTGTGGGACGTGGATGTAGTGTCCGACACCGACGGCCACATGTATCTCACACCCACGATACTTGCTATTTAGGGTTTCCTCTACCGTTCATCGACCCTGACCCTCGACGACCCTCGTTTCCGATAAAAAAAGAGGAAGAAGAAGAAAGAAAAGAGGAGAAGATGTAGTGTCCGACACCGACGGCCACATGTATCTCACACCGACGATACTTGCTATTTAGGATTTTCTCTATCACTCGGCGACCCTCGACGACCCTCATTCCCGATAAAAAAAGAGGAAGAAGAGAAAAAAAGAGGAGAAGAAAGAATAGAGGAGAAGAACTCCTCTATTCTTTCTTCTCCTCTTTTTTTCTTCTTCCTCTTCTTCCTCTCATGTTCGACGACCCTCGACCCCTCGGCGACCCTAGACCCCCTCTCGACCCCCTCATGTCGAAGTTATCGGGTAGGGGGTATATCGACAACGACATACCCGATACATACATACATACATACATACATATCACATGCATCCATACATATATGAACAAAATTAATATCTACTAATTAACAACCTAAATAAAAAAACTAATACATATAGGAAGAAGAAGAAAAAAGAAGAGAAGAAAGAATAGAGGAGAAGACTTCTTCTTCTTCCTCTCATCTTCTTCTCCCTCTTCTTCCCCTTCTTCCTCGCCTCTCTCATGAATGTCCGGCGTTCTCGACCCTTGACCCCCTAAACTAGTTCTCAACCCTCGACCCCCTAAACTAGTTCTCGACCCCCCCTCATGTCGAAGTTATCAGGGAGGGGGTATATCGACCCCCCCTCATGTCGAAGTTCGGGGAGGGTTATATCGACCCTCCCTCCTGTCGAAGTTAACGAGGAGGGGGTATATCGACAATGACATGCACACATGGAAAAAATGCTATCCATCTATACATACATAGCCACATACATATATACATGGAAATAATGCTATGAAAAAAAATATGAACAAAAAAAATGCTATGAACAAAAAAAATAATACACATAAACAAAAAAATACATATATGAACAAAAATGCTCTGAACAAAAAAAATATACATATATGAACATCTATACATACATATAGCCACATACATATATACATTATATATAACGTACAAAAAATGAAAAAAATGATAAACAGGTGGCGGCGGCTCACAGCAGCGAGGTTGACCGGCGAGGGCGACGGCGGGGGCGGCGAGGGCGTGCGAGGGCGCGGCGAGGGCGGCGGATGGCTCGGGGAGGAGGGCGGCGAGGGCGGCACGGGCTCGGGGAGGAGGGCTCGGGGACGACGGCGAGATCGGGGGCGGCACGGGCTCGGGGCGGCGCGGGCTTGGGGACACGGCGAGCTCGAGGGGCGGCGTGAGCTCGGGGAGGAGGGCTCGGGGACGACGGCGAGCTCCGGGGCGGCGCGGGCTCGAGGGCGGCAAGGGCTCGGGGGCGGTGCGGGCTCGAGGAGCGGGCGGCGGCAGCGACGAGGAGCGGGCGGTGACGGCGACGGCGACCTCGGGGTGGCGACGGCGAGCACGGGCAGCCTGGCGGCGTCGTCGGGGCGGGATCGAAGAACTGAACCAAAATTTTCACAAGGGTGGCTTATATAGACGGAGCATTGGTCACGGTTCGTGGTACAAACCGTGACCAATGCACCCCTTTAGTCCCGGTTGGTGCCACTAACCGGGACCAAAGGCCTCTTTTCAGCAGCCCAAAGGGTGGGAAGCGGCGTCCTTTGGTCTCGGTTGGTGGCACCAACCGGGACTAAAGGGGGCATTGGTCACGGTTTGTGCCACGAATCGTGACCAGTGCAACCTTTAGTCCCGGTTGGTGCCACCAACCGGGACCAAAGGCCTTGTGCGGCTGCGGCGTCGAAAGTTTGGTCCCAGCTCGCTAGTTGAGAGGGGTGCACAGTGGTTTATAAGCCCCACTGCCGCACCCCTCTCGAGCTTCTGTCCATTGCAGGCTTACGGGCCTAATTGTCACTGCTATGCCTGTGGGCCTACTGGGCCTCCTGCGGGCTGAATCCTAGCCCTTGGATGGGTTTCTAGTCGTATTCAGGCCGTGGGGGCCCAGTAGGTGGCATTTTTTTGTTTTTTTGCTTTATTTATTTTATTTTCTTTTGTTTTTTGCTTTATTTTTTAATTCTTTATGCTTTTAGTTTTAGAAAAATTATAAACTTTTTGTTAATGCCATTAGTTTTCAAATTTGAAAACACTTTTTTTGTTTTTTTGTTTTCTTTGTTACTTTATTTATTTTATTTTGTTTCTACTTGTGACGCCCGGATAATTAAGCTACAGTGAACCTCTGCTAATGATGCCACGTCACCACGGTTACTGCTGCTAATCTATCGTTAGATCAAAACCAGTCCAAAATTCAAATTCAAAGTTTGGTAAATAATAAAAGTTTTCAAACATTAAAATAAAAATGTTCGGTTTGTACTAAATATTACATAGATAAATATGGTGTAGTAAACACATTTTTATAAAAGGCCTAAATAATTTAAAATGATTTAAAACAGAAAAGTAAATAAATAAAAGAAAAGAAAATACAAAATAGAAAAACTAAACTAACAAAAAAATAAAAGACCCCCCCCACTGGGCCACTGGCCCAGCTGTTAGCCAGGCCGGCCCAGCTGCTGGCCAGCCCAACTGGCCCCAACCGGCCCACCCCGCGCCTGGCCTATATGGCCCCTCACCCCGAAACCCTAACCCCCTCCCCTAGTCACCCACTCCCCCCACTCGCCCCCTCCCCCAGTCGCTCTTCCCCCTCCTCCCCGATCCAGATCGGATCGAGGGGAACGAACGTCCCGCCCGACGCCGCCACCCGTCGCCTCCACCTCGCCCTCGTCCGCCGCCACGCCGCCTGGATCGCCCCCTCGCCGCCGCTCCGCTAAGGCCGCCGCCCCTCCCGGACTCCTCCGCGCCCCTCCTCTCACCTCCCTCGACTGGATTGGGGCAGCGCCCCGCTGCCCACCTCGGCGGGCGCCTCCCGTCCCCGCCCCTCGCTGGAACCGCCACGCCTTCGCCGGACCTCCCCCTCTACGTTGCCGTCGTCCCCGTCCTCCTCCCCAAAGGCTCCACCGAGCCTCGCCGACCCTCGTCTCTGCAACGTCGGTGAGGCCACGGCCTCCTCTTCCTCTTTGCGCCCGCTCTGCACGTCTCTCCGTCGCCACCCGCACCGGCCTCCCCTGCTCGACGCACCACCGCGCGCGCCCGGCGCTCGTCGTCGCGGCCACCGCGCGCGTGCGCCCTGTGCATGCCTCGCCATCCCACTCGTCGCGCCCGCAACCCCGCGCTCTCCATGCGCTCACCGCGACCACCCCTGCCCGCTCGCGCCGTGGCCGTCGCCCCCGCGGCTGTGTCCGGTGCCCGCGCCCCTGGATTTCCGTAGTCGCCGCGGCCCGGCCTCGCCGCCACCGCTCCACCGTGCTGCCCCGCCTCCAGCCGCACGGGCCATTGCCGAGCCGGTGGCCACTTCCAGCGCCCGCGCCCACTAGGGCTCCATCCGGATCGGGCGCCCGTGCGCCCATGCACCCGTTAGGCCTAGGGGCCTATGACAAGGGGCCCCACCCTGGAACGTTTTATTAAAAAAAAGAGAAGAGAAAAATAATAATAATAATAAAATAATTAAATAAATAATAATAATTAAATTAATTAACTAATTAAGGGATTAATTAAGTTAATTAATCATAATTAGATTAACCTAATTAACTAATTAGTTTAATTAAACAGTAGTTAACCTAATTAACTGCTAATTAGCCTAATCAGTCAATGACGAACGGGACCCACACATTAGTTTGACTAGTCAACACCCCTGTTGACTGCTGATGTCATGCTGACGTCATGCTGACGTCAGCGTGCACTGTTCTGGATAATGTTTAATTAAAATAATTAACTAAATACTAAAAATGATTTTAATCTTTTAAAATTAATATAAAATAAACCGTAGCTCGGATGAAAAAACTTTGTACATGAAAGTTGCTCAGAACGACGAGACGAACCCGGATACGCAGCCCGTTCGTCCGCCACACATCCCTAGCATAGCGAACACGCAACTTTCCCCCTCTGTTTCATCTGTCCGAAAACGCGAAACACCGGGGATACTTTCCCGGATGTTTTCCCCCTTCACCGGTACCACCTCGTACCGCGTTAGGGCACCTCTAACGTCGTTACTTGTCATGTCATGCATCACTATGCATATGCTTGCTTATATATTTATTGTTTCTCCCCCCTCTTCTCTCGATAGACACCGAGGCCGACGCCGCTGCTACCCAGTACGACTACGGAGTTGACGATCCCTCTCTCTTGCCAGAGCAACCAGGCAAGCCCACCCCCCTTGATCACCAGATATCGCCTACTCTCCTCTATACTGCTTGCATTAGAGTAGTGTAGCATGTTACTGCTTTCGTTATTCCTATCCTGATGCATAGCCTGTCCTTGCTACTACTGTTGTTACCTTTACCTGCAAACCTAATGCTTAGTATAGGATGCTAGTCTATCATCAGTGGCCCTACATCCTTGTCCGTCTGCCATGCTATACTATCGGGCCGTGATCACTCGGGAGTTGGTCACGGGTATATGCTATATACTTTATACATGATACATGTGGTGACTAAAGACGGGTCGGCTTGAGGAGCACCCGCGAGTGGATCTTTGAGGCGGAGCGACAGGGCAGGTTCCGACCACCTAGGAGAGAGGTGGGCCTGGCCCTGGTCGGCGTTCGCGGATACTTAACACGCTTAACGAGATCTGGGTATTTGATCCGAGTTTGGCCATTTGGTCTATACGCACTAACCATCTACGCGGGAGTAGTTATGGGTATCCCGGCGTCGTGGTATCAGCCGAAGCCTTCGTGACGTCAGCGACTGAGTGGCGCGCGCCGGATTGGACCGTAAGCCTGCTCTTGTATTAAGGGGGCTAGTTCTGCTTCCGGCCGCGTACGCAACGTGCAGGTGTGCTAAGGGCGATGGGCCCAGACCCCTGTGCGCTTAGGTTTAGACCGGCGTGCTGAACTCTCTGTTGGTCTAGGTGGGGCTGCGACGTGTTGATCTTCCGAGGCCGGGCATGACCCAGGAAAGTGTGTCTGGCCAAATGGGATCAAGCGTGTTGGGGTATGTGGTGCACCCCTGCAGGGAAGTTAATCTATTCGAATAGCCGTGATCTTCGGTAACAGGACGACTTGGAGTTGTATCTTGACCTTATGACAACTAGAACCGGATACTTAATAAAACACACCCTTCCAAGTGCCAGATACAACCGGTGGTCGCTCTCTCACAGGGCGACGAGGGGAGGATCATCGGTTAGGATTATGCTATGCGATGTTACTTGGAGGACTTCAGTCTACTCTCTTCTACATGCTGCAAGACGGAGGCTGCCAGAAGCGTAGTCTTCGACAGGATTAGCTATCCCCCTCTTATTCTGGCATTCTGCAGTTCAGTCCACTGATATGGCCCTTTACACATATACCCATGCATATGTAGCGTAGCTCCTTGCTTGCGAGTACTTTGGATGAGTACTCACGGTTGCTTTCTCCTTCTTTTCCCTCTATCCCTTCTACCTGGTTGTCGCAACTAGATGTTGGAGCCCAGGAGCCAGACGCCACTGTCGACGACGACTCCTACTACACCGGAGGTGCCTACTACTACGTGGTGCCCGCTGACGACGACCAGGAGTAGTTAGGAGGATCCTAGGCAGGAGGCCTGCGCCTCTTTCGATCTGTATCCTAGTTTGTGCTAGCCTTCTTAAGGCAATCTTGTTTAACTTATGTCTGTACTCAGATATTGTTGCTTCCGCTGACTCATCTATGATCGAGCTCTTGTATTCGAGCCCTCGATGCCCCTGGCTTGTAATATGATGCTTGTATGACTTATTTTATTTGTAGAGTTGTGTTGTGATATCTTCCCGTGAGTCCCTGATCTTGATCGTACACGTTTGCGTGTATGATTAGTGTACGATTAAATCGGGGGCGTCACAAGTTGGTATCAGAGCCGACTGCCTATAGGAATCCCCCTTTCCAACTCCTTGGCCGAAGTCGAGTCTAGTCATTGAAAAACTTTTACTAACCTGGCTGTGCGGCTTACGGGCCCACGTCGCCATCTGGGTGGTATTAGGATCTTTTACTCCTCGATCCTTACTCTGGGACTCTGAACTCTCTTCTATTCGGGTGAAATGAATTTTGCTAAATCTAACATTAGGATCTCGTTATCACTTTCTCCCGGAGAGCCCTTCATTACAGATGATCGACTGCTTCAACAGAAGATTCTGATAATACTCTCCGATGTTCTCCCGAAACTTTGTGCCATTGCTTTTGCAATTCCCTATCGTTGAAAAATCCCTATGGATAAATACTTACACCTGTCGTTCTTACTTTTATTCCCAGTTGGTCTTGTATTACAAGATACCCCGAAATACTCGTCGTTGTTTCGATAATCCTTTTAGCTTACTGCCTTGCTGTTCTTTGTCACCTGAATACCCCTACGGATAATTCTCGCACTTATCGAGTATCCGCTCATCCCCCAGTTGTTCATGTGTTTCACAATGGTTATCGAAATACTATTCGATCCTCCAAAAATCCTTAGTAGCTTATTGCTCTGCAATACTTGTCTGCTTGCATGATGGATGCTTTCCATATGTGTGGCAATATTCGTTAGTATCCTTAGACACCATCATTTTGATCCCTTTAATTCAATATGAGTGTGAATGCACGCAATCATTAGTTGATCCTTTTAAATTATCTTTCCGGCTCAGACGTCATTTTAAACATGAGCTGGTTCTCAACAAACCCAATTGCCGTCGATTGTACCCCTAAGGCTATTCAACTTATCGATCCCTAATCAGAACATTGCTTCCGATCCCTTGATTTGAAAATCATAATTCCTTTGCATTTGAGCTCTGGATTAGTCAGTTGTTTCCATAATCCAATGCCTTTGCATTGTTAGTTCCTCTGGTTGTGTGCCGGTGCTCACATCAGATCCACTATGGACCGTCGGATCATTTGTTGAAATATCATCCGACAGCGTCCTTCGTATACAAGAACCTCGAGAAGTTCTTTCCCGGATACATAATACCTTAGGTAAATTGTATCCTTTGTTTTTGTCAACCATGCTCTAGTATCGAGCTTGTGTTATTTACTATTGAAGCTTGTGGTATATGTTTCCATGATAGCCTGACGGGTTGAACCTATGCCTTCCTTAATATGTGTGAACTCGGAAGTTTTCACGAGTCATACTCATCTGATAATTCACCAGGTAAAACTTTCAACACTATTGCCTTTAACAAAGCGAGAAGTGAATGGAGGGTTATACATTGACGAAGTGGGAGTCGACCTTGGACCTTGCGTTCATGCCCATGGACACGATGTAGATCTTATCATTAAAGCTTCTCTTAAATTAATTATTCCTTTGGTATAAGTTCGTCTTATATCTAGGATCTGGCCTTTTGCAATCGTGGTTCCGACCATGTTCGCCTTAAAATACCATTTCTCGTGCAAGTTTAAACACTTGTCTTCCGCAGAGCAATACCCTAGTCCAACCGCTACCTTGATCTGTCGTCGAGTATTACCCCCCTCGTATCTCGAGATTATCTAGGAAGTTCATAACTTCTTCTGAGTTCTTCATCAAGTACTACATTCTCACCGATTCCAATTTTTCTTGGGTTCTGAGTTGTTAGTCGCTCAAGAACACCGATATGTGAACCAGTTCCGCATTCTGGTACGATAACTCTTAAGTATTTTTCGTTGCTTATGAGTTTAATCCTTCAAGTCATTCCTAGCCTTATCGGCTATATCATTATCGTGCAACTTTTTAACTGTGCTATCTGGTCCTTCTTTCCGAAGCACAATTTTCGACGATGAGCTAAGCTTACGTCGGCTTTCCTCGTCATATCATTTCGCCTTGAACAACAAGCTTGATTCCGAGTTTGTGTCGTATCCGTGGTTTAAATAACTTTTCGCTCCATCCTTCCTTTAACTTGATGTCATCGCCGACCGATTACATCTTCATGAGGTCTCTCGACAAATGTGTCGTGATCATCATCAGCATTCCGAGTTCTTCCAGGATATCAATTGAATTCATGATGAGAAATACCATCCTTGACCTCGATGAGTTGTTTTGTCATCGACCACTTTATTGCCTTCCCTCCAACACAAACTTGTCCGTGTTCTGTGTTGTACCTTGAGTTCATTGCTATCCAGCATTTGTTCTTCTTTACCTTGGAGTATTACCATCTTTTATGACAAGAATGTCACGAGGATTACTCCACCTCTTAAGAATTCTTGGTATAGTGATACTTCTCACCATCACCATTCTTTCTTGGTCCCCATGTTGATTCCAACAAGTGAACGGTGTTGTTTGGATTCTTTCCTTCTAACAACCCTATTGCTTTGAAGTAAATGGTCGGCCGTTCATTCTTAGACTACTGGTTGTTGAACCACCATTCTAACGTTGATCATGCTACCTAAGCCCATCTTTCGGGTGCACCTTTTCAACCAATGTTTACTTGCGTATGTTCTCCTCAGGCATACATCATTATATCATTTGATCTGACAAATGTTATCTCCTTGTTTACATTATTGAGGAAATCCATCTTTTTGGAAATCTCGATGAGTTGTTGCTAAGCATCAGCCACCTCCTCATCCTCCCCTTGGCTTAATGATGAACCCTTGTTCGGAACTCGTTGTCATAGTTCTTTTCCCAAGAATCATATAATGTCATCTCGTCAATTGTGTTGCACCTCTTCTTCTCAGGCATCCCGAGTCTGAGATATCCTAACACCAATCAGATATGAATCCCGGTCAGATATGATGGTTGGGACGCATTTTCCAAGAGTTATAACGTTGGTCTTTTTTTTTTGAATCGGTAAGGTGATGTCATGCCTAGCACACCTGACCGGAGGACCTATTGTTATAATTTTCCTTTTAGCAATGCTATCCATTCTTCCATGCGGAAATTGTAAGACTTATTCTACAAGCTGTTCCTGATGGACCCTTTGAGTATCCAAAGTCTGATCTTTACCCAGTGACCATGTCAATGCTACCTCGAAGCATGTCTGCGGTACTTCGGTTTTCAATAAGAGCATTTGAAGGACAATGCTAAGTGTTTCCTGCTCAATTATCCAAACACCGTTGTATGGGTAATGGCATGAAAATTCTCTCCCGTACCTAAAGAGTTTTCTACTTTCTATCCTGTCATGGATATCATACTCTGCTTGTCCTTGGGAGGATATACCCTTGAAATATGTGTTCCATTGTCCTGTTTAGATCTGATAATCGTATTTTTCCTTTCCATTGTTTGGTTTAACCCTTTCTTGTGATCTTTATAATCTAAGCAGTAATAATTCACTGCTTATGAAAACACCTCGGTGTACTACTCTGTCAGTGAGACCCTGTTTCTACTGTTGATGACTTTCCGGTAACCGCCGATGGACGAGAACTTTGCCTATTGGTCCACCTCGTTCAACGAGCAGGAAGATGGTTCTCTTCGTCCCTCGCCCTTGGTACCGTTGTTGTTGCCGACATAACTGACAGGCTTTCCTCTGACATGTCTGCTTACATGATCGTGCGAGACATTACCCCCTTCCTACTTTCGACCACATGGTGGGCCCATAACCCACAGTTCCACAGGATCGAAACCTGACTCCCATGTACACCCCCGTTCCCAAGGTTGTCCCTCGCACGTGGCCTCGCATGTAATTCACGAGACACCTTCCAAGAGATCATCAATTCTAGTATCAGACATAATACTTATTCGCGTTGCCCTGAAACCCTTTCACCTTCTGGCTAGGCATTGAACGATTGCCTGGCTGCTTGAAACTTCTTATTTGGACCTTCGAACTTTACTCTCGATGTGTTTTAATTATTCAACTCGAGAGGTACTCATATGCTCAGTCTTGGGTTAATCCCAGATTACTACCCTTATAGCATTCTGTCGTTGCCGATCTGCCCCGTTACCTATTCGTAAGTACGATGGGGATCCCGAAGAAAGGATAACGACTTGATCATGATGACTTGGAGCAGACTAATAAAGACTTCAACGTAAAGGATCGACCTCTTCGAGAAGAATAGCTAAGATCGAGAAGACCCGTTAGAATTTCGTAACCAGAAATTTCCCCTTAGTCCCCCTCTTAAATCTCGGGACGAGATTTCTTGTAGTGGAGGAGAATTGTGACGCCCGGATAATTAAGCTACAGTGAACCTCTGCTAATGATGCCACGTCACCACGGTTACTGCTGCTAATCTATCGTTAGATCAAAACCGGTCCAAAATTCAAATTCAAAGTTTGATAAATAATAAAAGTTTTCAAACATTAAAATAAAAATGTTCGGTTTGTACTAAATATTACATAGATAAATATGGTGTAGTAAACACATTTTTATAAAAGGCCTAAATAATTTAAAATGATTTAAAACAGAAAAGTAAATAAATAAAAGAAAATAAAATACAAAATAGAAAAACTGAACTAACAAAAAAATATATAAAAGAACCCCCCCCCACTGGGCCAGCTGGCCCAGCTGTTAGCCAGGCCGGCCCAGCTGCTGGCCAGCCCAACTGGCCCCAACCGGCCCACCCCGTGCCTGGCCTATATGGCCCCTCACCCCGAAACCCTAACCCCCCTCCCCCCCACCCGCACGATCCCCTCGCCTCTCCCCCCCCACCGAGACCCGATCGGATCGGGGCGCGTCCCCCCGACCCGCCCCGTCGCCTCCACCGCCCATCGCGCCACCCCTGGATCGCCTTCCCCGCCGCCTCCGCTAAGGCCGCCACGCGGACGCCTCCGCGCCCCTCCGTCTCACCCCGTCGACTCGCCCCGCTGACCCCGTCGAGCGGGCGTCCCGTCCCCGAAGGCCCCTCGCAGGACCACCCTTCGCCGGACCTCGCTGCTCGTCGCCGTCGTCCCCGCCCCTCGCCCAGCCCCGAGCCTCCCGACCCTCGTCTCTGCAACTACAGGGCTCGGTGAGGCCCCGTCCTCCTCTCTCCCCTCGTTCTCTGTCGCCGGCTCTGCACGTCCTCCGTCGCCACCCGCCCCGGCCTCCTCGACGCACCACGCGCGCGGCCCCGCTCGCGTCCGGCCACCGCCGCGTGCGCCCGCGTGCATGCCTCCCTCCCCGTCGGCCGCCTCGCGCTCCCGCGCCTCACCGCCCACCCGCGCCCGCTCGCGCCTGGCACTTCTCTGCAGCCCCACGCGGCGCCGGTGCTGCGCCCATTTCCTGTACCGCCGCGCCGCCTCTGCCGCCACCGCTCTCACCGTCGCCTCCCCGCCTCCAGCCCGCACGATGGCCTGCCGAGGCCTGGCCGCGCACCCGCGCCCGGCGCCCTGCTCGGCTCCACTGTTCGGGCGATGCCGCCCGTGCGCCCACCCGCGTGCATCCGTTAAGGCCCCTGGGGCCTATGACAAGATGGGCCCCAGCCCGGAACATGTTTTAAAAAAAATAATAATAAAATAATAATAATAATTAATTAATTAATTAATTAAGTAATTAAGTAATTAATTAACTTAATTAATCTAGTTAATTAAACCTAATTAACCTGCTGATAAAACTAACTATTGTCAATTAGATAGCAGCCTATGACATGCGGGACCCACCCATTAGTTGACTGGTCAACGGTCAACTTTGACCACTTGCATCACGCTGATGTCATGATGACGTCATAAATGCCTTTTGATTTAATTAATTCTGTTAATCCTAAAAATGATTTAAATCTTTTAAAACTAATATAAAATAAACCGTAGCTCGGATGAAAAAACTTTGTACATGAAAGTTGCTCAGAACGACGAGACAACCCGGATACGCAGCCCGTTCGTCCGCCACACATCCCTAGCATAGCGAACACGCAACTTTCCCCTCTGTTTCATCTGTCCGAAAACGCGAAACACCGGGGATACTTTCCCGGATGTTTTCCCCCTTCACCGGTATCACCTCGTACCGCGTTAGGGCACCTCTAACGTCGTTACTTGTCATGTCATGCATCACTATGCATATGCTTGCTTATATATTTATTGTTTCTCCCCCCTCTTCTCTCGATAGACACCGAGACCGACGCCGCTGCTACCCAGTACGACTACGGAGTTGACGATCCCTCTCTCTTGCCAGAGCAACCAGGCAAGCCCCCCCTTGATCACCAGATATCGCCTACTCTCCTCTATACTGCTTGCATTAGAGTAGTGTAGCATGTTACTGCTTTCGTTATTCCTATCCTGATGCATAGCCTGTCCTTGCTACTACTGTTGTTACCTTTACCTGCAATCCTAATGCTTAGTATAGGATGCTAGTTTATCATCAGTGGCCCTACATCCTTGTCCGTCTGCCATGCTATACTATCGGGCCGTGATCACTCGGGAGTTGATCACGGGTATATACTATATACTTTATACATGATACATGTGGTGACTAAAGACGGGTCGGCTCGTAGGAGCACCCGTGAGTGGATCTTTGAGGCGGAGCGACAGGGCAGGTTCCGACCACCTAGGAGAGAGGTGGGCCTGGCCCTGGTCAGGCGTTCGCGGATACTTAACACGCTTAACGAGATCTGGGTATTTGATCTGAGTCTGGCCATTTGGTCTATACGCACTAACCATCTACCGGGAGTAGTTATGGGTATCCCGGCGTCGTGGTATCAGCCGAAGCCTTCGTGACGTCAGCGACTGAGCGGCGCGCGCCGGATTGGAACGTAAGCCTGCTCTTGTATTAAGGGGGCTAGTTCTGCTTCCGGCCGCGTTCGCAACGTGCAGGTGTGCTAAGGGCGATGGGCCCAGACCCTGTGCGCTTAGGTTTAGACCGCGTGCTGACCTCTCTGTTGTGCCTAGGTGGGGCTGCGACGTGTTGATCTTCCGAGGCCGGGCATGACCCAGGAAAGTGTGTCCGGCCAAATGGGATCGAGCGTGTTGGGGTATGTGGTGCACCCCTGCAGGGAAGTTAATCTATTCGAATAGCCGTGATCTTCGGTAACAGGACGACTTGGAGTTGTACCTTGACCTTATGACAACTAGAACCGGATACTTAATAAAACACACCCTTCCAAGTGCCAGATACAACCGATGATCGCTCTCTCACAGGGCGACGAGCGGAGGATCATCGGTTAGGATTATACTATGCGATGCTACTTGGAGGACTTCAGTCTAATCTCTTCTACATGCTGCAAGACGGAGGCTGCCAGAAGCGTAGTCTTCGAAAGGACTAGCTATCCCCCCTTATTCCGGCTTTCTGCAGTTCAGTCCACATATGATAGCCCTTATCCCATTTGATACCAATGCATACATATGTAGTATAGCTCCTTGCTTGCGAGTACTTTGGATGAGTACTCACGGTTGCTTTCTCCCCCTTTTCCCCTTATCCCTTCTTTACCTGGTTGTCGCAACCAGATGTTGGAGCCAGGAGCCAGACGCCACCTTCGACGACGACTCCTACTACACCGGAGGTGCCTACTACTACGTGATGCCCGCTGACGACGACCAGGAGTAGTTAGGAGGATCCCAGGCAGGAGGCTGCCTCTTTCGATCTGTATCCCATTTGTGCTAGCCTCTTATGGCAACTTGTTTAACTTATGTCTGTACTCAGATATTGTTGCTTCCGCTGACTCTTCTATGATCGAGCTCTTGTATTCGAGCCCTCGAGGCCCCTGGCTTGTAATATGATGCTTGTATGACTTATTTTATTTGTAGAGTTGTGTTGTGATATCTTCCCGTGAGTCCCTATCTTGATCGTACACGTTTGCGTGTATTGATTAGTGTACGATTGAATCGGGGGCGTCACAGCTTACAACAAAATACTTATTGTTGCTATTTTTTTCGAGTTTTTTTGTTTTGTTTTCTGCATTATTTATTTTCTTTTGTTTTTTGCTTTATTTTTTTATTCTTTTTGCTTTTAGTTTTAGAAAAATTATAAACTTTCTGTTAGTGCCATTAGTTTTCAAATTTGAAACACTTTTTTAGTTTTGTTGTTTTCTTTGTTGCTTTATTTATTTTATTTTGTGATTAACTTTACTATAAAAATAGTTTTTTTCCTGTTTTTTTGTGTTTTTTGCATTATTTATTTTCTTTTGTTTTTTGCTTTAATTTTTAATTCTGTTTGCTTTTAGGTTAGCAAAATTATAAACTTTCTGTTAGTGCCATTAGTTTTAGAAAAATTATAAACTTTCTGTTAGTGCCATTAGTTTTCAAATTTGAATAGTTAAAATTTGAATTCTTTGAAATTTGTGTGAATCACAAGTTTGTGATTAACTTACTAAAAAATGAGAATAGATGCGCTTATAGAGAAAATTCAACCTAAATTCATAGTAAATTTCAATGAATTTCAGAGAAATTCACTATGAATTTAGGTTAAACTTTTCTCTATTAGGGCATCTATTTTCACTTTGAGAGGAGCTGAACAAGGCAGAGAGGGAAGGGCTTATAAACCGGTGTGAGCCCCCTTTGGTTGGCGAGGTGGGACTAAACTCTGCCCGCAACGAGGACCAACCCTTTAGTCCCGGTTTGTGGCACAAACCGGGACTAATGTTCATGGGCCAGGGGCGAGGAGCAAAATTATAAACTTTCTGTTAGTGCCATTAGTTTTAGAAAAATTATAAACTTTCTGTTAGTGCCATTAGTTTTCAAATTTGAATTCTTTGAAAATTGTTTGAATCACAAGTTTGTGATTAACTTTACTTTTTCTAGTTTTTTTTGTTTTTTGCATTATTTATTTTCTTTTGTTTTTTGCATTTTTTTAATTCTTTTTGCTTTTAGGTTAGAAAAATTATAAACTTTCTGTTAGTGCCATCAGCTTTTAGAAAAAATTATAAACTTTCTGTTAGTGCCATTAGTTTTCAAATTTGAATAGTTAAAATTTGAATAATGGTATTACGAGGGCCGAACCATAAGACATTAAAGCATTTCAAATGAACTCTGAAAAAGTTGAAAGTTGGCATGGTATCATAATTTCACCCACATAGCATGTGCATGTACAAAACGGACAATGGTAGCATGTTCGTGTGTTACAAAGTTGGCATGGTATCATCATAATAGTTGCGGGAGAAAGTCTTCACTTTTTCTTCGCTTGTGTCATTTGCTTATTGCGCCATAACCATGGATAATCTTCATTGTTTATCAGGATGCTCGAGTCAGCCTTGACATTGAAGGGAGGAATTTCATGAAACTTTTCATAATCTTCAGACATGTCTGTCTTGCCGACCACTCCCAGTATGTCCCTTTTTCCTGAAAGAACTATGTGGCGCTTTGGCTCATCGTATGATGTATTCGCTTCCTTATCTTTTCTTTTTCTCAGTTTGGTAGACATGTCCTTCACATAGATAACCTGTGCCACATCATTGGCTAGGACGAACGGTTCGTCAGTGTACCCAAGATTTTTCAGATCCACTGTTGTCATTCCGTATTGTGGGTCTACCTGTACCCCGCCGCCTGACAGATTGACCCATTTGCACTTAAACAAAGGGACCTTAAAACCAGGTCCGTAGTCAAGTTCCCATATGTCCACTATGTAACCATAATATGTGTCCTTTCTGCTCTCGGTTGCTGCATCAAAGTGGACACCGCTGTTTTGGTTGGTGCTCTTTTGATCTTGGGCGATCGTGTAAAATGTATTCCCATTTATCTCGTATGCTTTATAAGTCAATACAGTCAAAGATGGTCCCCTAGACAACAAGTACAACTCATCACAAATAGTGTTGTCACCTCTGAGACGTGTTTCCAACCAACTGCTGAAAGTCCTGATGTGTTCACATGTAATCCAGTCGTCGCACTGTTCCGGGTGTTTGGAGCGCAGACTATTCTTGTGTTCATCGACATACGGGGTCACCAAGGTAGAGTTCTGTAGAACTGTGTAGTGTGCTTGAGACCAAGAATATCCGTCCCTGCATATTATTGAGTCTCTTCCAAGAGTGCCTTTTCCAGTCAGTCTCCCCTCATACCGCGATTTAGGGAGACCTATCTTCTTAAGGCCAGGAATGAAGTCAACACAAAACCCGATAACATCCTCTGTTTGATGGCCCATGGAGATGCTTCCTTCTGGCCTAGCGCGGTTACGGACATATTTCTTTAGGACTCCCATGAACCTCTCAAAGGGGAACATATTGTGTAGAAATACGGGCCCCAAGATGACAATCTCGTCGACTAGATGAACTAGGACGTGCGTCATGATATTGAAGAAGGATGGTGGGAACACCAGCTCGAAACTGACAAGACATTGTGCCACATCACTCCTTAGCATTGGTACGATTTCTGGATCGATCACCTTCTGAGAGATTGCATTGAGGAATGCACATAGCTTCACAATGGCTAATCGGACGTTTTCCGGTAGAACCCCCCTCAATGCAACCGGAAGCAGTTGCGTCATAATCACGTGGCAGTCATGAGACTTTAGGTTCTGAAACTTTTTCTCTGGCATATTTATTCCCTTTATATTCGACAAGAAGCCAGTCGTGACCTTCATACTGAGCGGGCATTCGAAGAAGATTTCTTTCTCTTCTTTCGTAAGAGCGTAGCTGGCAGCACCTTTATACTGCTTCGGAGGCATGCCGTCTTTTTCGTGCAAACGTTGCAGGTCCTCCCATGCCTCAGGTGTATCTTTTGTCTTCCCATACACGCCCAAGAAGCCTAGCAGGTTCACGCAAAGGTTCTTCGTCACGTGCATCACGTCGACTGAAGAGCGGACCTCTAGGTCTTTCCAGTAGGGTAGGTCCCAAAATATAGATTTCTTCTTTCACATGGGTGCGTGTCCCTCAGCGTCATTCGGAACAACTAGTCCACTCGGGACCCTTTCCAAAGATTACGTGTAAATCATTGACCATAGCAAGTACGTGATCACCGGTACGCATGGCGGCCTTCTTCTGGTGATCTGCCTCGCCTTTGAAATGCTTGCCTTTCTTTCGACATTGATGGTTGGTCGGAAGAAATCGACGATGGCCCAGGTACACATTCTTCCTGCATTTGTCCAGGTATATACTTTCAGTGTCATCTAAACAGTGCGTGCATGCGTGGTATCCTTTGTTTGTCTGTCCTGAAAGGTTACTGAGAGCGGGCCAATCGTTGATGGTCACGAACAGCAACGCCTTAAGGTTAAATTCCTCCTGTCTGTGCTCATCCCACGTACGTACACCGTTTCCATTCCACAGCTGTAAAAATTCTTCAACTAATGGCCTTAGGTACACATCAATGTCATTGCCGGGTTGCTTAGGGCCTTGGATGAGAACTGGCAACATAATGAACTTCCGCTTCATGCACATCCAAGGAGGAAGGTTATACATACATAGAGTCACGGGCCAGATGCTGTGATTGCTGCTCTGCTCCCCGAAAGGATTAATGCCATCCGCGCTTAAAGCAAACCATACATTCCTTGGGTCCTTTGCAAACTCATCCTAGTACTTTCTCTCGATTTTTCTCCACTACGACCCGTCAGCGGGTGCTCTCAACTTCCCATCTTTCTTTCGGTTCTCACTGTGCCATCGCATCAACTTGGCATGCTCTTCGTTTCTGAACAGACGTTTCAACCGTGGTATTATAGGAGCATACCACATCACCTTCGCAGGAACCCTCTTCCTGGGGGGCTTGCTGTCAACATCACCAGGGTCATCTCGTCTGATCTTATACTGCAATGCACCGCATACCGGGCATGCGTTCAGATCCTTGTATGCACCGCGGTAGAGGATGCAGTCATTAGGGCATGCATGTATCTTCTCCACCTCCAATCCTAGAGGGCATACGACCTTCTTTGCTGCGTATGTACTGTCGGGCAATTCGTTATCCTTTGGAAGCTTCTTCTTCAATATTTTCAGTAGCTTCTCAAATCCTTTGTCAGCCACAGCATTCTCTGCCTTCCACTGCAGCAATTCCAGTACGGTACCGAGCTTTGTGTTGCCATCTTCGCAATTGGGGTACAATCCTTTTTTGTGATCCTTTAACATGCGATCGAACTTCAGCTTCTCCTTTTGACTTTCGCATTGCATCCTTGCATCGAAATGACCCGGCGGAGATCATCATCATCGGGCACATGGTCTGGTTCCTCTTGATCTTCAGCAGCTTCACCCGTTGCAGCATCATTGGGCACATCGTCTGGTTCCTCTTGATCTTCACCAGCTCCCCCCGTTACAGCATCACCGTATTCAGGGGGCACATAGTTGTCATCGTACTCTTCTTCTTCGCCGTCTTTCATCATAACCCCTATTTCTCCGTGCCTCGTCCAAACATTATAGTGTGGCATGAAACCCTTGTAAAGCAGGTGGGAGTGAAGGATTTTCCGGTTAGAGTAAGACCTCGTATTCCCACATTCAGTGCATGGACAACACATAAAACCATTCTTCTTGTTTGCCTCAGCCGCATCGAGAAACTCATGCATGCCCTTAATGTACTCGCAGGTGTGTCTGTCACCGTACATCCATTGCCGGTTCATCTGCGTGCATTATATATAATTAAGTGTCCAAATTAATAGAAGTTCATCATCACATTAAAACCAAAGTGCATACATAGTTCTCATCTAACAACATATAGCTCTCCAGAGCATCTAATTAATTAAACCGTACATTGAAACTATGTAAAACATTTCAATGCGAAAACAAATGCGATCATAATCGCAACCAAGGTAACAATTGATCCAACGGCATAATGATACCAAGCATCGGTATGAATGGCATATTTTCTAATCTTTCTAATCTTCAAGTGCATTGCATCCATCTTGATCTTGTGATCATCGACGACATCCGCAACATGCAACTCCAATATCATCTTCTCCTCAATTTTTTTTATTTTTTCCTTCAACAAATTGTTTTCTTCTTCAACTAAATTTAACCTCTCGACAATAGGGTCGCTTGGCATTTCCGATTCACATACATCCTACATAAATAAAATCTATGTCACGTTGGTCGGCATAATTTTCATAAACAATAAATGAACCAATAGTTATAAAGATAATATATATACCACATCCGAATCATAGACAGGACGAGGGCCGACGGGGGCGGATACCAAAACCATCGCATTATATAAGATGCAATAATAAAAGTAAGAAAATAATACAAGTATCTATGTAAACATACAAGTAAGAATATTTTTCCTTTCAGAAAGAAGATAAGAACAAGAGGCTCACCACGGTGATGCCGGCGATGAGCTCGGCACGGGTGATCGACGGTGGCGAAGACGGGGACGGGGCATGACGGACCGCTAAACCTAGACAAATATTGTGGAAAATGAAGTTTGGAGGTCGAGCTTGCAGAGGAGAAAGCTTAAGTAGTGTGGCTCGGGCATTCCATCGAACACCTTGTGTGCATAGGAGGTGAGCTAGTGCACCACCAAGCCCTCTCCTCCTCGGCCAGAAAAAAACAGAGCAGTGTGCTCTGCTCTTACGCGAGGGGGTATATATAGGCACTTCATTGGTCCCGGTTGGTGGCTTGAATCGGGACTAAAGGCGTGGGCCAGGAGCGAGGCCCATTGGTCCCGGTTCATCCCACCAACCGGGACCAAAAGGTCCAGATGAACCGGGACCAATGGCCCACGTGGCCCGGCCGGCCCCCTGGGCTCACGAACCGGGACCAATGCCCCCATTGGTCCCGGTTCTGGACTGAACCGGCACTAATGGGCTGACCCGGCCTGGACCAAAGCCCTGTTTTCTACTAGTGTGAGGCTTCACGTCCATCACATTTCTGTATGTATATCTATTTGCTCGCTATCCAGGTCGAGTTGGTATACGCTCATTAATAAAAAAAATGCAAGCTCATTTTTCTCGAGTACGCACGAGAATGCGTACTATATATTATATAAGGAGATGGGGTAGAAGAGCCCCTCCACCAAGATGTTACAAATTACAGTTTAAAGTTTGAGCAGCAGGCTCCCTCCCAATCCAGTCCTCTCAACGTTTATTTCCACTACGATTATTACTCTGACCTATGCGCCCACTCTGCAAGCTTCACAAGGAAGGTACAAACGTCTCCCCGAAGCATACCCGCCTTCCTCCACGCCGTGCCCTCTGTCTGTATGTTGTTAATCACTGCGCGTATGGAAGGCGAAGCGCCATCAAAGACAATGGCATTGCGATGTTTCCAAAGCATCCATAGCACGAGTGTTGGGGCTGTTCTTGTGTCCTTGCACTCCCTCCCTGATCCACCTAATGTTCATCAATTAGTTTTTTACAAGCTCATTCTTCGGTTTATTTGTTCTTGTCGAGAATAGAAGGTGGGGCTCTAACGGTCCATGTGATTCATCTAGACCCTTTTCATCTATTCGAAAAGCGTGTCAAAAGAATAAAGAATGTGATGGCTATCACTCGCAATGCCACCGTCAAGGCATAAAGTGTTGAGGCATCATGTACTTTTCAACAAAACAAATTTCAAATTATATGTTATGAAAAGAAGAGAGTAGATGTGAACGCCATTCTTTACTTTGTCACAGAGAGATTTGATTCCCTCTCCCTCCCTCGCATGAGATCCGAGGCTACTTAAACTCCTCCCATGGAGTTATCGCACCAAGAACCCAAGACTACACTTCTTCACAGAGAAGCACACCAAGCCAAGCCATCAGAGTAGTGATGGTGAGTATGGTGTTGCGGCGCCAGCGCCGCCGTGGAGTTATCGCACCAAGAGCCCAAGACTATTCCCATGGAGTTGCAGCGCCAGTGCCGCCGTGGCCGCCTGGAGTACGGCGCAGCACAGGATCCCGAGCCAGAGGGCGCTCGCCTCGGCGTACTTGCTGCCGCTGACGTGGTCGTGGCCGAGTGCGTTGGTGAGCCCCCATCCGGTGAAGAGCGCCCATCCGCTGGCTCGCCGGACGGCAGGCGTCATGGTGTTCTTGGCCACGGTCACAAGCATCTTCTTGCCGTTCATGGTGATGGTGGATCCAACTCCAAGCTGTTAGCAACGCACGGTTAGTTCCCTTGTTCAGTTTTCTGTCTGCAAAAGAAACAAGAAGAAAGATTTCAGTGAGAAGATTGAGAAGATCTGACATAGCTACGGGTGAAGAAGTAGATCTGACAGAGCTTCGGCTCCGGATCACGCTTGGGCTCGACGATGGGCAGCGACGGCGGTGGTGGAGGCGAGTCGAAGAGCGGGGCATGGACGGAGTCCCCTGCTGCCGACGAGGCAAGGGCTTGCTCCACCCCATCCCAATGCGTGTCCTCCTCGAGCCAGCTAGCCTCCAGTGCGTGCTGCAGGGCCTCCTCAAGGACGACTTGGTACTCCGCCTCCGCCTCCGCCTCCTCTTCCTCCGGCTCTACCTGCGGGGGTGGCAGTGGAAACTGCGGGTTGGCGTCGACGCCTCGCCGCCGTTGCTCCTCATATTCGAGGGCAAACCACGTCTCCCAGTTGGGAGAGTCGGCGGCGTATTCGGGCAGCCGCCGCTGTGCCGGCGTGAGCTGCATCCGGCACCTGCGCACCTCCTCGTTGTGCGCCCAATGTGTCCGCAGAACCGCCGGCACCGGGATCCGCTGCGGATCGAGGTACCAGTGGTGCGGCAGCGTCACATCAGGGTAAGGTAGCGGCTCCCTGTACTCCCAGTATCACTGTGCTTGGTGCCTCATCCACTTCCGTCCACATCTGACACCCCAAACCCTAGCAATGGGCCTCTTCGGCAGCAGCAGCGGCAAGGGCAAGGGCACCCCCGGCGCAGCTGCATCTGCGTAATGGGGGTTATATGTATAACTTTTGCCTAGATTGTGGCCGTCTTTGCTGTAGTAGTGTTGGACCTTTCCTATGTACAGTATGATCAGACATCAGCATGTAATGGGGGCTTCCGTATGATTGATGTTCGTGAAATTGGATGCAATTACATGTATATCCAGTTTGCAGTTTCTGCATGTTTAGTTTTGCCGTCATGACACTATGTTGCGTTGGAATTCAGAGCTGGTGTGACCGGGCTACTTGTTTGCCTGAAATCCAAAGCTTGGATAAAACACTACTTTTGTTTGGATACAGAACCTGACTAACATTTTTTATGTGTTGGAGCAAGGACTATGCAGCGCAAATGTCATACAAGTGATCAACCTAACTGGGAATATTTGATATTCCGTATTTGGTTTCAACTCACTAAGTTATGGTGGTCTTCTTGTTTGTGTTCTGTTATGACATGTATAGACTGGATGATCCTATGATGGCATGACATGCAGGTCCTTTGTTACTTCAGTTTGGTATGGCCACCACTTTGTCAATTTGGCTCCATTGATTCATTTTTCTTCAGATCATATGCGAGTGGTTAATTTGCTAGGTTCTTGATTTTCTTGCTGGATGTCGTCATGTTTCATGTGTTGAGAGTTTCAGACTTTTGATCAATCGATTTTTCATATGCTCAGGACAAATTAAGCCGTGACTATCACACTTTCTTAAGGCAACTAGCTGGCCATGTAGGCTCGGGTAGTCCAACATCTGGTCAAGGCTGCTTTTAGAGCAAAGCTAATTCATGCAAACGAGCCGGTCTTTTACTTGCCAAATTAAAGAAAAGAAAGAAAAAACCACAAAAATGGTTCGGGTTTGTTTGCCTTGTCTAGGAATTAGGACATGTGTGGAAAGAGAGAGAGCGCATTCGAGAGATGATGCCTTGAAAACTTGCAGGGATCAATAGCACATGAAGTCTCATCACTTTATCCCTTAGTGAAAACTTACGGAATTGGACAACACATGATGCATCACCACTTTATGTCTTAGTGAAACTTGCAGGGTTTGACAACACATGATGCCTTACCACTTTATGCCCCCACTAAAGGCATGTCATTTATTGTCACCGACCTTTTTATTTTTTGTAACCAAGGAGCAAGCTGAATTTTGTAGATCTTTAAAGCAGTAGCTCCAATTCTAGCTTGAGAAAGAAAGAAGCTAGTCAATGGGTTGTAAGAAAACTGAATTGATGACCCACCAAAAATGCCTTGAAAAGAGGAGTGTTTAACAAAAAACTAGCACTTTGAGGTTTGCGTCTCCCGATTTGTTAGATTGGGCCGAGGACCCCCATGGCCGTATACTCATGGGCCAGTTTGGACAGCTGCCGCATACAAGAAAGATTCCACAAGACTTGGCGATCAAGAAAGGACTCCTCCCCACCGGCGTATTTGGCTAGTACTCTTGTTATCCTAGGCCTCTGGTGCATTATATAAACCGAGGCCAGGGTAGTCGATAGAGATATACAACATACAATCATACCATAGGCTAGCTTCTAGGATTTAGCCTCTCCGATCTCGTGGTAGATCAACTCTTGTAATACTCATATCATCAAGAATAAATCAAGCAGGACGTAGGGTTTTACCTCCATCAAAAGGGCCCAAACCTGGGTAAAACATCATGTCCCCTGCCTCCTGTGACCATCCGCCTTAGACGCACAGTTCGGGACCCCCTACCCGAGATCCGCCGGTTTTGACACCGACATTGGTGCTTTCATTGAGAGTTCCGCTGTGTGATCGGCAAAGGATCGATGGCTCGTCTGCAGGTCAACTGCGATGCCGCCATCTTCGTCGCCGGCTCGACTGGTCACCTTGGCTCGACCGAGGACCGTGCTCCATCTCCGATCGTCATGTTCGGACGAGGGCCTTCATCAACATCAACTTTGATCTCTATCAAGATCATGGACGAATCATTCATAGAGCTCGGGGGCTCAACGTCAACATTGCCCTCGGGCGACCGTGCTGTTTTTCCGAACAGCAAACTTGTATCCGCTGCCACCACATCTTAGAGCATCGCTTTGAGGATCCCTTTGGTGGAATTGTGTGGAATTGAGTCTAC
The DNA here is from genome assembly GCF_003073215.2 of Triticum urartu. Lineage (NCBI taxonomy): Eukaryota > Viridiplantae > Streptophyta > Magnoliopsida > Poales > Poaceae > Triticum > Triticum urartu. Next base: position 35,110,884 of record NC_053026.1, read on the forward strand.
AACAACCATGCAAAATTTCGTCGAATTCCAAATAAGGAATCTCCGGCAATCTACGATATACCGGAGCCCTATCAAATCTGGACGGGAATCTGGACGAGTTTAGGGCGTGGTCTCCAGAGCCCAGCTCGGAGGTCTTTTGTAAGATCCAACCGTTCATCTGCTGCGGAATTCCCATATCTACCACCCCTCCAAATTTCAGCTCGATACGACGGTTCAAACTCCGGGAACCTTCCGATGAGTGGACTAATTTTCGGATCCGTTTTCTGCGCGAATACGGATTCGACCCGAATTCATGTGTTTTTTATGAACGTGATATTGGACAACCTTTTTAGAGGAATTCTATTCTAGGGTATTGTGCGTTGTTTTTAAACACGTGCCCGTAAATTTCTAAGCCTTCCCTGAGGTCATCTTCATCATCATGCTGGTGTCAAACCAGTTCGGCAATATTGCTCCAAGGCTGCCGACCTGCGCTAGACACGACGTCACTTTATTGAGCCGAGCTCAACTTCTTTGGATCATCATCTCGGCAAGCCGAATAAGAGTCTGGCATCGCGAAGGATAAATCATCACCAACATCGCCGCCCCATAGATTACACGGAGCGGGCATACCGGCATCGCCGCACGGTCACTTCATCAAGCCGGCATCAACCACGTCACGACCTGCATCGGCAGGGCCGAACTATTGCTTCTTCAAGCTGGTGTCCATCACGCCGACCTACTTCGACTCATCGGCTGACATCGAGGCTTCGACATCTCGGCTGGACCGGGGGCTTCGCCATCTCTTCATCAACCTACTCCGGAGACTTCGGCGTCACTAGCCGACCAGCTCCGTCACATTAGCTGGACCGAGGGCTTTGCCTCGGCAAGCCAACCTTTGCCAGCATTGCCATGCCGTCGCTTTATCGCCCATCAGGCAATGGGTGTGCGGATCGAGTCCTAATTTTGGGAATCACCTTTCTTCGGATTGCTACAACAAATAAACCAGGTGCTATTAATCCTAGTATTGTTTGCTTGTTTGGGCTCATTTTTCCCAATGAATTATTACTCTGGTTTGTCCATCATATGTACGCAGGTCTATCAAATGGTTGCCGCATTAACGAGGTCGCATGATGGTTCGGTCAGTTTCCGTATATAGTCCGGCGAATGCCGCATTCGGAACTCGGACCGACCTGTGAATTCAGGCTTTGCCACGCCTTTACCGCATCACGCCGACGCCCGGCATCGACATTGACTTTGGCGCCATGCCATATTTCTTTTATTACTCACTTTGCATAAATTATTTATTATGCAACTATTTTTTAATTATTATTATTACTATTGTCTCCGGTTTGCACTTTTTTTGTGCACAGGAAAATGATCCGGAGACTTCGGCATCACTCTGCCGGTGTGCATTGATCGTGCTATGTCGCCACTTCGGCATGTCGAGCTCTTCGCTCCGCCACCTCAGGACCGGATTGGGGGATGGAACCTTGTCCCGCATCAAGCTCGGACCGCGTCATCAACGCCGAACACATTAACCAGCTAAGTCGCTTTCGTGCTCAAAGTTTTAATTTTTAACTTGTGTTTGGTTCAACCAAGCATTATACTGTTTTGGAAAAAAATTGCTTGTAGAAAATCTCCTTGTCAAAACTTTGTTTGTGGCATGCAAATTCAAATACCCCGTTTACTTGGGGGGTTCCTTCATGAAGCTTTTTCTTTTTGCATATGATTATACTTGTACGGCTTCGTTCCTTGTTCGTGTATTACGCCACAATATGCACCATATTGACTTAAGCGATTTGCAAGCTGGGTTGCCTGGCTCCTGTGCTTACCCCTACGTTCTCGATTGTTCGTCTAGGGAGTAAAGGGAGCACCTCTGCGATTGTCACGACCGGGTCCTCCGAGCTCTGACCTCAGACTGGGTGAAGCCGAAAGCTAGCGCTCTTATTGTTTTCAATCATGGTCGGCACACAACGGAACTCATGAGTACAAAACATCTATTGCACAAGTCTCATAGTAATAATGAGCACCGAAGAAAGGTATCGGTGGGGGTACTATTTTCTTCGAAGATGCTTCTTACACTTCGTTAGCAATATAGCATAAGTTCCCTGAGCGCGCTTTGTCTGTTACGGCCTTATGGCCTGATTGCCTGGTCATTGGAAACACCGTCGATACTCTCGACAGGCGGAGTACACGACACTTTTCGGCCCTTGGCCGAAGAGGGAGAAGCCGACGGTTGGTTAAGATGTGTTTAAAGTTCGGTTGAACACAAATATGATATAAGTACTTCGGTACATACAATCATTATACATAAAATTCTTACCCAAGTTACTTGGGGACTCTTAAAAATTATATATGAGCTGTAAATGTGTTTTCTTCTTGGTCGTTGTCAAAACACGATAGAAGCACAATCTTTTCTTTCTCTTCCATTTTTCGGATTGGCACCGAACACTTGATCTTGTTCGGACGTCATGTTTTTACTGACGTTTTTTTGGCTTTTCAAGCTTTTTGGCACACTATTTGTGTGTTTCCAGCACAAGTCTCACAGTGCAATGCCAGACACCTTTAGAGATTCGGCAAAAACATTCTCGGATATTGCTATATATGCATCGGTTTCGAATTGTGTCTTCGGTCAATAGTTGGGCTGCCCGGCTCTTGCACTTTCTTCCTACGTTCCGCTTTGTTCGGCTAGGAGTGCAAAGGGAGAACCACTGCGATTGTGCTTCCAGCTCACATGTTTAAGCACCTCAATGGAGAAAGCCGAAAACTGACTGTCACAAATCCCGGTAAACTGGTCAGCGATTCGATGACTGTGTTAAATGACGGGCCATTCATAACAATGGCCGAAGTGTTTACGGCTTGACCTCGACTGTCGCCGAACACTAAATTCTCAATATTTTGCTCTTACATTGGAGCTGAGGTTTCATGATCATGCTTAGCATGACAACCCAAAGAAAGGAACCGATAGCGGGACTATTTTCTTTGGAAGACATTTCTTATGTTAAATAATAACATAATATATCTCTCTGCATACCTTTGTTTATAAAACCGTATGGCCAGATTGCCTTGTTGGTCGTAAATCTTTGCCCTCATAAAGGCTTTATAACGTAGGACAAAACACTCCTCGGCTACTGGCCGAGGAGGTGGAAGCCAATGGTCGGTCAACAAAGTTTTGTACAATGCGGATCCGAGCATTAATGACGTAAAGTACTTGGATACATAGAGTCATTACACATAAATTGTGATTTTACTATGGATGTCGATCCTTGATTCGGCCACCCGTGCCTGCATTAAGGCTCGGGGGCTACTGGGCTTCGGGCTTATTATTTACAAATATTAAAGGGGCACATCGATCCCCTGATCTGGTGTTGCCACCCGACCAGTGTCTTGGGGGCTACTGCATTGCATGTTCAATGCAGAAAATTTTAAGTGCAATAAAGTTTCCGACGAGATTTTGATCCTCGGGTTGGTCGGCCGCACCCAACCTGAGTCTTGAGGACTTAACACGCCGCTTTTTGTGTCCCGAAGTATTCTGCCGAGCTAGGATTTGATCCTCAGGCCGATTTTGCAAATCAACCCGAGTCTCAGCGGCTACTGGGATCAGCGGTCTTATGTCATCCTTCAGGTGCATCTCGGGTTTTAGACCGATACACACCTTGAGGGCTACTGACTATATATCTCGGCAGAGAATAAATTGCACCAATCAAAAATATTGACAAAAAATCGGCCCACACTCGGGGTGGTGCACCACCTCGGAAGCAGTCCGGCATAAAGCTCGGGCGCTAGTGGCTGGCTCCATAGAGGGCATTTCTGGCATTAAGCTCGGCTAAACTCCTTCAACTTTTTTGGACCAAGATGATCTATGACATCTTGGATATAGTCCGGCGTTGGAGCTTGGACACAGTCCGGCGTTGGAGCTCGAAAGCAGTCCGGCATTGGTGCTCGGCTGCAAAACATACCTCGAATGCAGTCCGGCGTTAGAGCTCGGACGCAAGAGGACACTGCCTCCCGGGAACAAGTACAAACCCGAGGTGTGGCATAAAAATAACAAGGCATTGATAAAGGCCTGAAACTTAAAGGGGCTCCTCGGATACCCGACGTGCAAACTCGTCGAATGCATTTCGGAGATCCTCAAGATCGAAGATGAGAAGATTTGTTGAACCAATTTTCAAGACTGACGACCGAAGACGAAGAATAGTTCGGAAGAACCGAGGAGCGTCCCCAACTTGAAGACCGGTTCAGGGGGCTACTGACGGTGTCCTGGACTAGGGGGTACTCACCACGTCGTCTCCCGAACTGTTAGATTGGGCCGAGGACCCCCATGGCTGTATACTCATGGGCTAGTTCGGACAGCTGCCGCATACAAGGAAGATTCCACAAGACTTGGCGATCAAGACAAGGACTTCTCCCCACCGGCGTATTTGGCTATAGGACTCTTGTTATCCTAGGACTCTGGTGCATTGTATAAACCGAGGCCAGGCTAGTCGATAGAGATATATAACATACAATCATACCATAGGCTAGCTTCTAGGGTTTAGCCTCTCCGATCTCGTGGTAGATCAACTCTTGTAATACTCATATCATCAAGAATAAATCAAGCATGACGTAGGGTTTTACCTCCATCAAGAGGGCCCGAACCTGGGTAAAACATCGTGTCCCCTGCCTCCTGTTACCATCCGCCTTAGTTGCACAGTTCGGGATCCTCACCCGAGATCCGCCGGTTTTGACACCGACAACCACTCACTCACTCACAATGGGAGCACCGCCGGAGGAGAAGGTCTGAGGAGCCGAGCGGAGATATTCTTGGGCGACTGTCAACAAGGGCGGAGATGGTCCGTCTTCAACCCATGTCCACATGAACATGCTATTTTAGTTAGGAGTCAATTACACCACTAGTGCTAGAACTTGGCGTGAAAAATCACTTTATTGCCAAAAGTTACGACATATATTAACCTGGTGTTACAACTTGACTTTAACGTGCATATACGGTGCAAATCACATTTGTATACAGACACGGGGCTGACTAGGTGCGCCATGTTGCATGGGGCCCGCTGCCATCCACTGAATGACAAACATAGGGCGTGTGGCCGTTTTTCTTGGAAAACCCCTTAGAGTCATTATTTTCTCTTGAAAATGTCCTTGATGCATGTCGGTCCATCTATCAACGACCCGCGTGACCTATTTTTCTTGGAAACCCCTCAAAATTATTTTCTCACTCAAAAATGCCCCTGACGGGTTGTCGGTCCATCTGTGAGCGACCACAAACTATGTGCAAAAATTTAAAATTTTGGCCGACAGTATTTGAACCTGTTATATGCAGCATCAAGCGGCGTGTACCTAACCAATGCACCCAGAAGCTTTATCTGATGTAACTTTTGTTAGAGGATCTGATCTAACTGTATACGTACATAGATCATTTAGTATTTATAAGCGTGCTGGAGATCCTATGGCCCATTTTGCATGATTATTTTTTATTAAAAAACTGTAAAATTATATGTAGATTATAATCGTGTGTTATAAGTTAATAAATTGAAACATAAAAAGAGAACACTTTATAAACTACATAACACATGAACATTTAAAATATATATTAACATTTATTTTGATATATAGAAAAATATATAATTACTTTGATATTTTTATTAACAATGAAAATTATTATGTGCATAATTTGTAATATATAATTTAATTACATGGATAATTTTTTAAATAATATGTGAATGATTGTATAATATAATAGGGATAATTAATTTTGTGCCCTTAGTTGTGTCCCCCTCGACAGGTTTACCCCTAATTTTCGAAAACACTCATTCCTGCCCAAACCATTTTGCTCGACTTATGCTTTTGCCCTCTGACCATTTGACCGTCATCTTACAAAAATCATAAAAAAGTCATACTAACTCAGAAAAATGTGAATAAGATATAAAAATGTTCAAAAGAGAATCACCTATATGTGCATGCCATTTGCATTCAGGACCAAGGTGTTGGAAGGTCCCCATCTTAGTTTGAGCTCATATTATCTCAACATGAACATTACAATCCGAAAAAATTGAAAAAAAAAATCTAAAAAAATTGGTGGCAAACATTGACAAATGTTTCGAGTTCCTGCCAAGTTTCATAAAGGAGCGGCATTTGTAGAAGCCATGGCAAAAAAAATTATGCTCCAAAGCAAAATCCATTATGGAGTGCTAATTTTGTTTTTCTCCATGACTTTCGGGAATGTCATTCCCCGATGAAACTTGGCAGAGGCACGGGCCAAGGTTTAGCACCAAATTTTTTAACATTTGTTGAATTTTTTGTTCAGTTTTTTAAGATTTTACTATTCATGTTGAGTTCATATGAGCTCAAACTGAGATAGGGACTTTCCAACACTTTTTTGATGAATGCAAATCGCATGCACATATATGTGATATTTCTCTTAGCATTTTTATATGTTATTCACATTTTTTTGAGTTAGTATGAATTTTTCAAACTGACGGTCAATCGGTCAAAGGGAAAAAGCATAAGACGAGCAAAGTGGTTTGGGCGGGAACAAGTGTTTTCAAAAACTAGGGGTAAACCTGCCAAGTGTGGCCCAACTAGGGGCATAAAAATCATTTATCCCAATATAATATCGTATATATTTTTTATTTGTAAGATAGGATACTAATTTACATATATTTTAGAAATTTCTATTTAAAATAACTCTGTTGGGGGGTTGGTAGTCATGTGCACCAGATTTTTTTGAAAAAAGGAGGATGACCCCCGGCCTCTCCATCTGGGTGATGCATATGGCCACTTTATTAATTATTCTCACAAGACCTTACAAAGCCAAACAACAACAAGACTAAAGCCACCGTCTAAGCAACAACTGTTGCTAGACCTATCCAATTGATGAAGGGGCGCAGATAGTATGGGCCTAATACCAAACAGACATCGCAGCCAAACCTAAACATCTAAGACCTGAGGTCCCAACCAGGACGCCTACCTGGTATGGGGAACCTACCAGTCCGGCGCACTCCTCGACCAGGACGCCTGCCGGGTATGAGACCGCCGCAGCCACCTGCCACCAATCCATCTTCAGAGCTGTACTGTTGCATGTACCGTGCCAGGTCTCTCTGTCATCGACGCCTGACATCTTCGTCCTCCTGTGCGAGTCCATCCTCCCATAGCAAACTCCGAATCTGCACTGCGCCATGCCGTCAAGATCCGTCGCCATCAGTGTGTAGGATGAATCACTGCTCCACCAAAGAATTCGTCCTCTGGTCCCTTGATCACGTATGTACCTCCAAGAATGACGCCCCCAAGGGAGGAACGACACCAGAGCGCCGCCGTCATCCGATCATCCGATCTAGGTTTTCCCCTAGAGGTAGCAGAGAGTGGCCTTGAACTTCTCCACGGCGATGCCTTCAAGAAGGGAACAACGCAGATAGCGCCGCTATCGCCGGCCTTAGCAGACGCCGAAGGCAAGTTTTCACCCAGATCAGTTCGAAGGGATCCAACTCTCGTGCACGAGCCGCTGTCACAACCAGCGAGCACCGACAAATCAGCGAGCCGCCGGCACCACCGCATCCAGATCACTGGCCACGCCGGGCCGCCGCCATCCCCGCGCCGTCCGGGTCAGAGACGGGGCCGCCGACCGTGCACAGGGACCATCGCCGCCTGCACACGCCGGAGCGCCGCCAAGAGCCCAGCGCCCGCCACCGCTTGCCTAATCATGTATTGAAATATAGGGTCGCGCTATTTGTCACTAATTCCAGCCAACTAGTATATGTTTCTTAAAGCATGAATAATTTTATATACTACGTTAGTATTTTGCTAAAACTATGAACATTTTAAATCTTATATAATCATGTATTGAAATATATGGTCGCGCTATTCGTCACCCTGGGTGAAGAATTATTATTCCACACCCCATCCCACCCCACGACCAACACTCTAAAAGGTAAGAAATAAATTCTTGAGGTAAGATTAAACCAGGAGGGAAACTGGTGTTCCACCGCAAACAAATGTGGGTGAGGTAATCTTACGCTATAAAAACATGATGGTGTTGTAATTTTACGGGAATGTGTAGGGAGGCATTACTGACATTTTTTAATAGAATGAGACTACTCTCCAGAACCATTGCCGTAAGAAACATAGACTTGCAAGGTAAATTTACCTCGCGCATGCAAGTACATAATTCTGCACGGGATGCATTGCATGATCCTTCCTTTCGTGTCAGGTTGATTTCTTCAAATATCTTCTTCCACTCCCAGAGAAAGAATGACACAAATTGGATGGCCGAGACTTCCCTTTACAACTGCTTCAGATCAAGGCTAATGCATTCTAAAGTTTATCCTTTCCTTCTCACCAGCTATTTTTATGACTTCCTCATGAGGCACCGTTGATTTGACCATTGATGTAGTGGAAATCTTATTTGGGATATATTTTAGGGTATCTGCAATTGCATCCTCAACCATTCGAAGGATTTTTACATTCCTGAAATGACCGTATTTGTATCATATGAACACAACATCACTTCTTTTTATTTTCTTTTTTGCAGGGAAACACCTATTCTTTAATAACAGTACTGTTATCTCAAAGGGACTGATGCCAAACTTCATAAAAATACATTGAAGAATTTACAGTATCAGTTCTAAGAAACACAGAACTGGAATTTTCAGGGTCAGCTCTCAAGAAAACAGAGATGAAACTCTGTACATGGCCTCAGAGAGCATGCTGATAGCCTCACTACCGACTTAAATACACTCTCAGCCCGGAGAAAATAGTAGGAACGCGATTCAGAATGAAGACAAGCAGCCTGCAGCTCTCCAGGGCTAAACCTCATCAAAGATAGACTCAAACAACATGTCAGCAAAACTCTGTTCTGTCAAAGATTCTGACACTGTGTTCTGTTCAAATTTCCAAATGTATTTATCACCATTATCAACATGCTATTATCAGGGTACTTGAGCTACCTAAAATGTAAATATATATATATATATATATATATATATATACATAAACACTATTCTGATCACGGGATCAGAATAATATTCTGATCACAACCTGACCTGCCCCGCTAGTAGTACGTTGAACTTCCCTGTGAACTAGGTTGAACTTCCACCAACATTGCCCAAATGGGGCTTGCGATATACCGTTGGAAAGCTATGGACCCCAATATCATGACCCAACTTAAATTTTTGGCAAAATATAAGCGGTTTAAGAGCAGTTTTGAAAACCGTTTTTTCTTCGCACAAAAAACGTGAATCGTATTTTCAATCGCATTTCTAAACCATTTGTCGGTATGAGACATATAATATGGCGTTGAAAAGCTGCTGCAAAACCGCTTCTTCCACAAGTTGAGACATATAATATGGCGTTGAAAAGACGTAAAATTTCGTAAACCGAACAGCTGAGTTCGATTTTTCGATGTCATTTCTAAACGGCTAATCCAATGGAGGCATATGATACGGCGTTGGAAAGCTTATGTAAATGCGCTACTTTTTCATCTTGAAAGTTTTTTTCTAATTTTGATGGTTTAAGAGTAATTTAGAAAATGACCCAAGTCCTACCGAGTTCGTATTTTCGAGCTAATTTTTTAACCATGCGTCCAAATGCAGCAAATGATATGGCGTCGGAAAGCTTGAAGAAATGCGAAAATATTCGTATATATTGTTTCTCCTGATTCATTATGGTTTTATGTCAGTTTTGAAAATGGTTAAAAACGTATTTTTGCCGTAATTTCTACAAAGTTTATCGGAATGGGGCAAATAATATACCGCTGAAAAGCTACGGAAAATGCGAAACTTTTTCATGTTGATGGTTTTCTCTGAATCCTGGTCGTTTTCAAGTAATTTTGAAAATGGCGAGATCATTCGTTCTGCCTTTATCGCAAAACAAATTCTTTGAAAATGCACCGCGTGAAGAACCTAAACTTCTCGGCATGTCTACTTGAACTTCACTCTGTTTTTCACGTGGTTTTTTTTTGCTCTTAGCTCTCCATCCACTCACCGGAATTGAGCAAGTGATATACCAGTGGAAAGCTGCTGTAAATATGCAACTTTCCCGTGTTGATCATTTTTTCATACTCGTGACGATTTTAAAAGTTTTTCATCTGATATCCATTCAGTGTAGGAGGTGAACTTCCTGCTATTTTTACGTTGAACTTCTGTGACGTATTTTTCAATTGAATTTTTCTCATCCATTTCGTCAGTGTTACACAAATGGTATTTCTTTTGTACAACCCTCTCTCACAATATTTTTTTAACTTTCTCCGACCGAGCACTTGAACTTACACAAATGATATTTCTATCGTTTTGAAGTAAATTAGAGAAATGACGAGATCATGATTTCTTCCTTCATTGCGAATGGAAATGCACTGCGTGAAGTAGTTGAACTTCTCGGGCATGTCTGTTTGAACCTCACTCTGTTTTTGACGTGCTACTTTTTGCACTGCGTGAAGTAGTTGAACTTCTGGGGCATGTCTGTTTGAACTTCACTCTGTTTCACTTTATTGTTTTTATATGAAATACATACCATGTAGTACGTGAACTTCTGGTTATTATCACTTTGAACTTCTCTCTGGTTTGAGAGAATTATTTTAAAACACAAAACAACATATTTTTATGTATTTTGGACATCTAAATACACGGTGAACCTCTCTCACAAGAATTTTTTTAAACTTTTCCTCGCCCAGCACTTGAAACTTCTAGCAACCATTTTTTCTGTTTATGAGTTGTTTTTAAAAGTGCAAAAAATGGCGTTGTGTTTTTTATTTTTTGAACAGGTAAATCCTAGGTTTTAATAAACTCTGAACTTCTCTGTTATTTCAATTTGAACTTCACCTTTTTATATTTTGAGTAAAGAATTGTATTGGATTTTTATATGGGAAAAATCGAACATGGAAATACAAGGTGAACCTCTCTCACAATAATTTTTGAACTTCTCCGGACAGAGCACTTGAACTTCTTTCAACAAACCTTTTAAGCTTTTATTTTTCTATACTTTTTATTCTCACCTGAAATGCATTCCTTGAAGTACTTGAACTTCTCGTTGTTTTCACTATGAACTTCTTTCAACAGGTAAGAATTTTTTGAATACATCAAAATGTGTTCTAAATGTTATACATGAAAATTTTAAACCGTTCATCGAAATGTGGCACATAATATACCGGGTGGAAAGCTTACGTATCGCAACAAGTATTTCATGTAGACATGTGTTACAAATTCGTTGCCGTTTGAGAGCAGTTTTTAAAATGGCAAAACAGCATTGTTTTTTGACTTTTTTCAACATGTAAATGAATGACAAACTTTTTTTCAATGTTGTGTCACTCTTTTCAAACTTTTTTGTCTCTTAATGCACTAGGGTTTCATCTCCTAACTTGTTTCTCAAACGACTTACCATTTTTCTAGCTGATGATATGATACATAGTGAACTAGTACACCTAGTTCATGCTTTTTCCACTGGTATTTTTCTATTAAATGCAGAAGTTCTGATTGTTTGAACTCCTTCGTTGGTTATATATGAAGTGCGCAACATGATTCCAGAGTTCCATTTTCCTTTTCAAAGTATAGTACATGAACTTCCATTTCTGTTTGATAATATAAAACTTCAAAAATGTTCAACTAGGTAGCGCAAATACAATATGGATTTTACTACCGAACAACAACTAGATGCATATCATCAAAAAAAATCTTTTTTGACTAAAATTTGCATAAACACGAGCCACGTACTGCATATATTCTCAGGCATAGCAGAACTTTGTTTTCAGGCATTACATCAAGCAAATACATCACATGTCAGCGACAAATCAACAACAACGGTACCAGCCACGCACGGGTAGCTTCCCACTTGCACCTTCTAGCTCACCGTCATCTGCAAGACAGAATGGCTATTAAGAGTAATGCAAAGAAGATGCTGGAGAAGAAGTTCTCAGGAGAATAGGGAGACGTCCATGGGGAGGTGCGCCAGCGAGGGGAGGACGGGCGGCACGCATGGGGGCTGGTGGTGGATGCTGGCGCTGATGTGCGGGAGGGAGGAGGGGGAGGGCAGGCCGCGCCAGAGCACATGGAAGGTCACATCGAAGCGGAGGACACCGCCTGCCGAAACCTCTCTCGCAGACGGGCAGAGGGAAGGGGAGGCCACGAACGGGGCGTGTCCTCTTTCTACGGCGGGCTGAGCTGGTTTCGGTTGCCGGAGGGTGGACGGGGAGGCGCCCATGTCCGGGGCAGAACAACAGGGAGGCGTGAGGCACAGGGGGTCATCGCCAGAGGAGGAGCTGAGCAACGTCAGCGGCAGCCTAGGTGGCAGCGGAGGCGCGGCGGCGTACCTGAGGTAGGTGACGGGGTCGCGCGCCGGCGCTTCATGGCGGGAGCCGGCGCCCGGTCGTACGCCGGTGCTTGGTGGTGGCAGGCGGCGGTGGGATCAGTCCCGGCCGGATCCGGGGGAAGGAGGCCGTCTGGTGGCCGGATCCGGGGGCGGTGGTGTCGCGGCGACCAGATCCCGGGGAGGGAGCGGCGTGTCGGCCGGATTTAGGAGTGGTGGCAGCGCGGTGGATGGTTCCCGGGGAAGGGGAGGGGGCGGTGCGGGAGGTGGGGGACTGGGTGGTTTTTTTTTCTCAGTGGGTTCGGGAGTTCGGGGACGCCTGTTCGGGCCCTATATAGAGAGTTGTGATCCAAATAATTATTTTGATCCCGGGATTAGAATAGTGTCACTCTCTATATATATAGTGTTATTATTCATCACGCAGGGTGCAGAATAAGTTATTCTTCACCCTAGGTAATCTTACGATCACTTTCTAAATAAATTACGTTTACAATATAAATAGTTACATGCATACTGATTCAATATGTAAAATTTTGTATAAAAAACAAAAATGCAGGTTATAGGACCAGAAAAATCACATTTTATGTATGTTTTACATTATGTTTTTACATTCATAATTTTACGTAACATAAATATTTTTTACGACGAGTACATATTTTCTTACGTTCTCTTTTTATGTATGAAATAAGACATAATTTACGAAACATAAAAATATGGTGCATTGATATCAAAATGGAGAGGGGGTGAAGAATAACTATTCCTCACCCAGGGACCCTATTCGAAGCGTGAGTGTAGAATAGCGTTACTATATATAAGAACTTTTGACCGAACCAAATACAAATTTTCTCTCATGAGAAGACTGATAAATTAGTTAAATCAAAATTATCATAGACTCAGCCAATACTGGAACTGAAGATAGAGAGATTATTCACAAAAAGCCTATATGCACACGAAAATAATAGATTACGTATATTCACATAAAGCCTATATTCACATAAAGAACATGGTTAATCAACCAATTACAGCTTGTATTACAGATTTCTATATAGCAAATTTAACATGCATACTCTCCTAGAACTAATTATGACATCTACGACTTGTCAGAATAGATTTTGGGTCAGTACGATAACCAATCAAGGTACTCGAGATGTTGCACATCTAGTCGAAGCCTGACTGCTTTGCTCTCTGCCTTTGAGAGATGATGAACTTAAACATCAGATGGAAGAGTTGCCTCTTGTTAAACTTGTGTCGAATATTATTGTACAAGGTAGGTTATAGTTGGACTTGGATTTGGACTATGTGTAGACAGGGTTAGAGTTGTGTCCTAATAGGACACTTGTATCCCAGGCCTCTCGTATAGTGGGGGTAGACACACAATGTAACCTATGCCAACATAATAGCACGGGCACGCGGGGGGAGCCGGCGGCGTGTGCCGGCGCCCGGGCAGCCGGGTTGAGGTATTGTGACGGTGTCACGGGGAGGAGCGTCCGTAGTCAGGCCCCAGGGATGTAGACATGATGGTGAATCTCGTTAACAAATCTTGGTGTCATGCTCGTGTGATTGCTTGATCCTTGGTAGGTCGACGGAGTGCCTCGGATTATTCTAACAAGTGGTATCATGATCAAGGTTCGATGTCCGAGATTATGGGTCTGTTGATCTTGAGAAGAAGGAAAGCCGACGTGAAAGATGTCTGTGGTACATCGGCGTGTGCAAGGACGATCGTGAGAAGTCGGTTAGTACAAGAAGCAGTCGGAAGTGCGAGCAGCAGATCGATCTAAAGCGGCGGCGGCGTGTTCCACGGAACTTGGCGAGATCAGAACGGGTCGTGGTATGTAGCGTCGTGTTGTACGACGGTTAGCGACTAGTTGTGTAGCAAGGTGGCCTGGTGCGGCCCAGGAGGGTGGCAAGGCCCAGTCGGGCTGGCGACGGCTGCTCAGGGGCCAACCGCATGGAAGCCCATCGGGTGAAGTTCAAGGTCAACAGGCTGTGCTCGGGTGCAAGGCGAAGGCCTGGCGAGGTTCATGCACGGGCATGTGTGGGAGCAACTAGTTAACGAGAACTCCTTCGGGAGCCTCGCAACGATCAGCGCCACTTGGCACGCTCTCAGCCATTTGCCACGTGTCGCGCTCTGGACGCTCCCTTCGGATTTTATTTTTTTATTTTTCCGCACGTGTTTTCGGATTTTTAAACGGGGTTTTTCCGGGTTTTTTCGACGTTTTGGTTTTCCCCTGGTCTTTCTTATCTTTTTGATAAAAAAATTTTGAATTTTTTTTTGCGCGAAAAAACGCGTTTTCTTTTTTCTTTCCTTTTGCGAAAGTCACGGTTTTTCTTTTGTGAGAGGCACGGTTGTGCTTTAGCAAGAGTCATGGCCGTGCCTTTCGGAAACGAAAAAAACGCGTTTTCTATTTTTTTTTTATTTCGCGAGAGTCACGGTTTTGCTTCCGCGAGAGGCACGGTTGTACTTTCGTGAGAGTCATGGCCGTGCCTCTCGGAAAGGGAAAAACAAAACGCGTTTTTTGTTTTTTTTTCTTTCGGGAGAGTCACGGTTTTGCTTCCGCGAGAGGCACGGTTGTGCTTTCGTGAAAGTCACGACCGTGCCTCTCGGAAAGGGAAAAAAATACGCGTTTTTTTTTTTTCGCGAGAGTCATGGTTTTGCTTTCGCGAGAGGCACGGTTGCGCTTTCGCGAGAGTCACGGCCGTGCCTCTCGGAAACGGAAAAAAACACGTTTTCTGTTTTTTTCCTTCCACGAGAGGTACGGTTGTGATTTCGCGAGAGGCACGGACGTGCCTCTCTCGGAAAGGGAAAAAAACCATGCTCCCGGTCCGGCTTTTTCGTCCGGTTTTTTTCGTCCGGTTTTTTCGTGAAAAAAAGTTCGTCAAAACCTATCAACATCGGATCTAGTTTTAAAGATCTCGACGCGAGGAATCCAACGGTGAAAACGGTTCGAGATTTGGACGCACGGTTTAGGAGATAAAACGTTTTGAATAAACGGATTTACGAAAAAAAGGAAAAACTTCCAGGTTGCGACAAGTGGCACGCTGCATGTGTGCCACTTGTCGCGACCTGGGAAAGTGGAGTGTTCTTTGCAACGAGTACTCCTTAATTAGTGATTTCGGGCATGTGTGCAGCAAGGCTGCAGCAGAAGTTGATCGATTTGCACGGCTGTGCAGTACCGCAAGTTTGTGGTGTGGCCATGTGGCGTTGACTACTGAGTCGAAGGACACACACACAAGATTTGTTGTGAAAAGGAGAGGCTACGCAAAAGACTGGTGCTATCCATCGGAGGATAAGTAGGAAAAGCTAATTGAACTACAGCCTACAGGAGCACGTGGTGAGATTCTGGAGTTTTCCACTGATCTTCATGGTGAAGTGCACACGGGAAGACTTATGTAGTGGAGTTTGGCTTTATCTCTTTGTACATGGTAGTGTATGAGGATGGTAGCGTGAGAGTCTGTGAAGTGCGTGGCAAGGATGACGATGTGCGTATAAGGCTCGAAGGAGTCTGGAGCATGTTGTGACAGGATCATGCAAAAACAGGGCGTCAAGCAATGCACGGAGAAGTGTGGGGCGGACACGACGCGGGGTGAAGCATGGTTGCAGTCGGATAACTTTGGCTGGGTCAGACTGGACTGTCTGACGGATCGACGGGGATGTCGGTCAAAGCAGAAGACAGTGGTGATTTCAACTACGACGACATATGAGCGTAATGCTGATGGTGGCCGACTTCTGGGGCGTGGAAACACGTCGTTCAGGCCTGAGGGCTTGTACGACTTCGACAGACTATGGCGCGGGGTTGATTCAAGAAGGTGCACATGTGAGATTGAAGTCGACAGGGCGCAGGAGGGTGGCACGTACAACCACCATGGAGTTGCTGGAAATATGATCAATTTACCAAATGATTTTATTAACAGAAATACTAGATAAAGCATGACTAATATAGAAGAGATAAAACAAGTCATGCGTTTTGACAGAGAGAAGGTAAATAGCTTCTGCATATATGAACCGTAGCCTATCATATCTAAAGCAGACAGTATAGCAAGTAGCATATATGAAGTAGAACCTAACATGTGTAGAACAAGGACTAGAACAAGGAACTGCGGCAGAACCTTTAACAGGAAAGACAAGAACACGTACGGGACAGCAGCAGCAGAAGTGCTGGACTTGGGGTCGGTGTCCTCGCCTGCCATGTCGTCGAGGAGGTCGTGGACGTCGGGGAAGAAGTCGTCGTCGGGGAAGTAGTCGTCGGCGACCGGATCGTCCGTGATGAAGCAGCCAGTAGTCGCGCTGAGCGCTCCTCAAAAACCTTATCACCCTTCTCCCGTACAGGACTCAAAAGGTGCGGTTTCGGAGGCCTACTGTCCCGACCTGCGGTGCACGCCGCAAGCCGGGATGGGGAAGATCGTAGCAGTAGCGCAGTGCTCAGTAACTTTGTGGCGAGAGGAAGGGGATCTTCTGGTGTGTCTCTCTGGAGAGGAGCGACCTCTCTTATATAGGCACAGGAGAAGGACGCGAAGAGGCTGCGGTGGGAGGTGAAGCAACGAAGGGAGACGAAGCGAACAGGCAGCGGCCGAAGAGGCGCGCCGTTCGAATTCAGTGTCCACTACAGAAAAACGTTTCAACTCCCACGTGACCTTTCGTATACCCGTCGTGCGTGGCAAAAATTTAGACATCGGCTCGGCTCATTCCCGCAACCCGCGTCGCGTCGTGACGAGGCGTGGCGTGGCGAGGCGGGCGGCGGAGGAGGAGCGCGCATGGATATCCCTCTTGTTCCCATGCTCGTACAAGTGGGGAAAGAACCTCCTTATAAGGAGGTCCAACTCCCACTCAACTAGCAATGTGGGACTAAACTTTAGTAGTATCCCTTGCCTTGCACAAATGGGCTAAGTGGGCCTCTAGGATTTATTAGGAATTTCTGAAATAGTTATTGGGCTGCCCAAAATAGACTAAATTCCAGCAATCCCCCACCAGATCCCAGAGGCACACAAAAATTTGCCTTTGGTTCCAAAACACTGTTTTATATACCGGTACTGCAGTGGAGACTGTTAAGTTGAACTTCCACCTAGAACTCTATGCTACACTAGTAAGCAACTTGACAAGTGGACTGGGCCTTGAACTGCAAGTTTTCTGCGAATCTAGCTTCACATAAAGCCTTGACCGATACGT
Organism: Triticum urartu; assembly: GCF_003073215.2. Taxonomy (NCBI): domain Eukaryota; kingdom Viridiplantae; phylum Streptophyta; class Magnoliopsida; order Poales; family Poaceae; genus Triticum; species Triticum urartu. The sequence continues at coordinate 35,128,315 of NC_053026.1, forward strand.
GGCTACCGCGGGTCTTCCCCGCGGGTGGAGCTTATGCGCCATACTCCGTGACCTTTCATGAGTTTACTAGAGAGAACCCTACTCTCATAGATTGCGACGTTTGACAATCAGACTCATATAGGTGTGTTCTTCAAAAGATGTTCTGCAGGATAACATCTCTTCTTAAATAAGCCACTTAGAACACATTAAGATATACATCAACCTGCCATGCAGATAAGGAGAGTATTGCATCTTCATGGAGTGGTATTGTGAATAGTAAGGATACTCTCCTCTCAGTTGACCAACAGCTTGTCTTCCACATCTAATTCATGGGATCTCCGATCATAAAGAATAGGCTACCACTGTGAACAACTCATATTGTGGGTCTCATACCCATCTCCCTCGATGCATTATCTATCACATTACGTGATAGACCCTTAGTAAAAGGATTTGCCAGATTTTTAGATGTTTGGATATAATCCAATGCAATAACTCCGGAGTTTTTCATTTTTCTGACAGACTTTAACCTTCTCTGAACGTGTCTTGATGACTTCATGTTATCCTTTGAGCTGCTCACTTTCATGATCACAGTTTGATTGTCGCAGTTCATAAGGATACCCGGTATAGGTTTCTCAACAACCGGTAAGTCATTCAAGAGCCGATGAAGCCAATCTGCTTTGACCGTAGCTGTATCTAGTGTTGTGAGTTCTGCTTCCATTGTTGACCTCGTTAAGATGGTCTGCTTGCAAGACTTCCAAGAAACAGCGTCACCTCCATGAGTGAATACATAACTGCTCGTGGCCTTTATCTCATTAGCATCTGAGATCCAGTTTGAGTCACTATACCCTTCAAGCACCTTTGGATGCCCGGTGTAGTGAATTCCATAATTTGCAGTGCCTTTCAAATAACGCAAAACTCTCTCTAGAGCTTTCCAATGCACATCTCCTGGTTTTGAAACAAACCGACTCAGTTTGCCAACAGCAAAAGAGATGTCAGGTCTTGTAGCACTGGCTAAGTACATAAGCGAGCCAATAATCTGAGAATACTTCAATTGGTCTCTAGCAATTCTTCGATTCTTTCGAAGCAACACACTAGCATCATATGGTGTTGGAGAGGGCTTGCAGTCACTATAGCCAAAGCGACTCAAGATCTTTTCCACATAGTGAGATTGAAGCAATGTAATCCCACCATCATCGTCTCTCAACAACTTGATGTTCAGAATGACATCAGCCACTCCTAAATCCTTCATCTCAAAACGACGAGATAGGAAATCCTTGACCTCCTGAATAACATTCAGATTGGTTCCGAAAATCATTATGTCATCAACATACAAGCACAGGATAACTCCCTCGCCCCCACCATGGCGATAGTACACACATTTGTCAGCTTCGTTCACAACAAAGCCTGCAGCTGTTAAAGTTCTTTCAAACTTCTCATGCCACTGTTTGGGTGCTTGCTTAAGTCCGTACAAAGACTTCAGCAACCCTCACACTTTCCCTTCCTGACCATCTAGTACAAACCCATCTGGTTGTTCCATATAAATTTCCTCGTCCAACTCTCCATTTAGGAAAGCAGTCTTAACATCCATTTGATGAACGAGAAGAGCATGCGAGGCAGCTAGTGAAAGTAGAACTCGAATAGTGGTCAGTCGAGCCACAGGTGAGTAAGTATCAAAGAAGTCTTCACCTTCCTTTTGGGTATAACCCTTAGCCACGAGCCGAGCCTTGTACTATCAGGCCTAAGCTTCTTCTTGAATACCCATTTGCATCCTATAGGTTTGCACCCATAAGGACGATCAGTTATCTCCCAAGTTTCATTTGCCAAGATGGAATCCATCTCGCTACGAACCGCTTCCTTCCAGTAGTCAGCATCTTCAGATGCATAGACCTCTGAAATAGAACTGGGAGTGTCATCTATGAGGTACACAAGAAAATCATCACCAAAGGACTTTGCAGTCCTCTGTCTCTTGCTCCTAATAGGAACTTCATTGTTCTCCTCCATAGGACTTTCAAAGTGTTCCATCAAAATTGTGGGTTCGGTAATTGTAACCGGTTCCTGATTCGATGAACTAGGCATCTCCTGATTAGATGAGGTAGCCATATCCTTCATGGGAAAGATATCTTCAAAGAAAGTCGCATCATTCGACTCCATGATCGTACCGACATGCATGTCAGGTACCTCAGATTTTACAACCAAGAATCTATAGCCAATGCTATGAAAAGCATATCCCAGGAAAACACAATCCACAGTCTTTGGTCCAAGCTTCCGCTTCATTGAAATTGGAGCAATGACTTTCGCCAAACAACCCCATGTTCGCAGATAAGAGAGTTTTAACCTTTTCTTCTCCCATTCCTCGAATGGATTTATCTCTTTGTTCTTTGTGGGGACTCGGTTCAGGACATGACATGCTGTCAATATCGCCTCCCCCCACCATGCCTTGGAGAGACCCGATGTGTCTAACATGGCGTTAACCAAATCAGTTAGAGTATGGTTCTTTCTTTCGGTCACCCCATTTGACTGAGTGAGTAGGGAGGCGTCCTCTCATGGATTATACCATGTTCCGCACAAAAAGCATCAAACTCATTGGAAAAATACTCTCCACCACGGTCGGACCTAAGCCTCTTGATTTTTCGATCAAGTTGGTTTTCCACTTCAGCTTTGTAGATCTTCAAAAATTTCAAAGCCTCATCCTTAGATTTCAGAAGATACACACGGTAGTATCTAGTGGAGTCATCAATTAACGTCATGAAATATTTCTTTCCACCTTTTGTCAACACACCATTCATTTCACATAGATCTAAATGTATGAGCTCTAGTGGTGCAAGATTTCTTATTTTCGCAGTCGTGTGAGACTTACGAGGTTTCTTAGCTTGCACACACACTTGACACTTAGATCCCTTGACGGTGGTGAAACTAGGGATTAAGTTCAACTTCGCTAGTCGCGACATGCAACCAAAGTTAACATGACAAAGACATGAATGCCACACATTGGATTCACTATTGTTGCAAATATGATTAACAACTTTATTGCAAACATCTGATAAGGATAAACGAAACAAGCCTCCTAACTCATAGCCTTTACCAACAATGGTTCCATACTTGGATATTACAAATTTATTCGACTCAAAGACAAGCTTGTAGCCATCTCTACACAGAAGAGATCCGCTAACAAGTTTTTATTGATGGAGGGGACATAATGCACGTTCTTCAGCCGCACGATCTTCCCTGAAGTAAACTTCAGATCGACCATGCCAACACCACGAACAGAAGCACTTGAACCGTTTCCCATCAGCACGGTTGAAGTCCCTGCGGTCTGATAAGACGAAAACATGGAAATATCACCGCATACATGCACATTAGCACCCGTGTCAATCAACCAGTCAGGAGAATGACATACTGAAAGAATAGTGGGAAATATACCATACCCAGCATCCTTCATGTCAGTGTCTCCAATGACAACATTAGCGGTCTTGCTGCCTTTCCCAGGATTACGCTTGTCATAGCGATTAGGGTAACTAGGAGCCTAATGATCAGGATCCCCACACACATGACAAGCACCTTTCTTCTTGCCATTCTTCTTCTTGAAGTTCGTGTGTTGCACAGCCTTGTTCTTCCCATCAAACTTTGCTTTTCCATCAAACTTCCCTTGTTCTTGAACTTGTGGGGCTAGAAGTTCTGCTTCTGTACCACATTGGCACTAGATCCTCCCTCAATACCTCGAGCACGTGTGTCTTTTGCTCTCGCCTTTTCTTCCACATCAAGAGTGCCAATGAGATCCGGGACGGAAAACTCCTGCCTCTTATGCTTTAGCAAGGTAGTAAAGTTCCTCCATGAAGGAGGAAGCTTAGTGATGATACCTCCGGCAACAAACTTGTCCGGTAGCATACAACTAAAGTGCTCAAGTTCTCTAGCAAATGACTGTATCTCATGAGCTTGCTCAACCATGGAGCGCTCTTTAGTCATCCTGTAATCATAGAATTGCTCCATGATGTACAGCTCAGTGCTAGCATCTGAGACCCCAAACTTGGCCTCGAGTGCATCACACATATCTTTTCCATTATCAATTGACGCATAAGCATCAACTATGTTCTCACCAAGAACACTCAAGAGAGCAGCCTTAAACATAGTATCCATTTTCTGAAAAGCTTGTGCCTGTTGAGCATCAAGCTCCCCTTCAGGTTTGCCAAGAGTGGCGTCATAGCAACTCATGGTTTGAAACCATAAGACTGCTCTCACGCGCCACCTCTTATAGTGGATACCCTCAAACATAGGAGGTCTCATGGAAGCAGCAAAACCACGTGGGGTAAATTGCCTATAATAAGGTTTTTGGATTGTTGGAAATATGAGAAATTTACCAAATGATTTTATTAACAGAAATACTAGATAAAGCATGACTAATATAGAAGAGATAAAACAACTCATGCGTTCTGACAGAGAGAAGGTAAATAGCTTCTCCATATATGAACTGTAGCCTATCATATCTAACGCAGACAGTATAGCAAGTAGCATATATGAAGTAGAACCTAACATGTGTAGGACAAGGACTAGAACAAGGAACTGCGGCAGAACCTTTAACAGGAAAGACAAGAACACGTACGGGACAGCAGCAGCAGAAGCGCTGGACTTGGGGTCAGTGTCCTCGCCTGCCATGTCGTCGAGGAGGTCGTGGACGTCAGGGAAGAAGTCGTCGTCGGGGAAGTAGTCGTCGGCGACCGGATCATCCGTGATGAAGCAGCCAGTAGTCGCGCTGAGCGCTCCCCAAAAACCTTATCACCCTTCTCCCGTACAGGACTCAAAAGGTGCGGTTTCGGAGGCCTACTGTCCCAACCTGCGGTGCACGCCGCAAGCCTGGATGGGGAAGATCGTAGCAGCAGCGCAGTGCTCAGGAACTTTGTTGCAAGAGGAAGGGGATCTTCTGGTGTGTATCTCTGGAGAGGAGCGACCTCTCTTATATAGGCACAGGAGAAGGACGCGAAGAGGCTGCGGCGGGAGGTGAAGCAACAAAGGGAGACGAAGCGAACAGGCAGCGGCCGAAGAGGCGCGCCGTTCGAATTCAGTGTCCACTACAGCATCGTGACGAGGTGTGGCGTGGCGTGGCATGGCGTGGCGTGGCGGGCGGCGGAGGAGGAGTGCGCGTGGATATCCCTCTTGTTCCCATGCTCGTACAAGTGGGGAAAGAACCTCCCTTATAAGGAGGTCCAACTCCCACTCAACTAGCAATGTGGGACTAAACTTTAGTAGTATCCCTTGCCTTGCACAAATGGGCTAAGTGGGCCTCTAGGATTTATTAGGAATTTCTGAAATAGTTATTGGGCTGCCCAAAATAGACTAAATTCCAGCAGGAGTCATGTTGAAGGTGGAGTTCGAGTCTGATGGAGGGGCTACGACGTAAATGCATGGAGAGTCGAAGCCTATTTCAGCGGGATAGCGAGAGACACGTGGATCGGACTGGGGCCCAATGGTCTGATGGAGACGTGATACTCGGCATCGGTCGGTGATGATCGGTGGTTCTCTGCAGTGGGGGTTGAGGCAGTGTGGGCAAGCTACTCGGGAGACTCAACCAGGACAGCAGAGGCTCGACGCGGTGATAGCGACGAGGCGTGCGGTAAGCACGGGACATAGCGACAGGCCAAGGCACTGTTGGTTAGACATGTGGTCAGACAAAGTGTGCATGGGTGCTGAAGTAGTGTTGACGAGTACCAGATTGAAGTTGGTGACTGGGTCTATCGGTGCCGGTTGATTGACGGGAGTTGACCATGATGAATCTGAGAAAGTGGCAGACAATCTGAAATTGTTAAAAGATGAGAGCGTACATGGTCGTATATTATGTGGTGTCCGGTGCACATGGCAAAGTGCGGATGACAAGTACAGAAGGAGGCGGAGTGCTATAACTATGGGACATGTCAGAGACTATCCGGGAAAAGGGTGAGTCAACTGTGAATTTGACTCAGAGTGACACAGGGCGACAGTGAAATTCCTTCAAGTTTCAGACATATAGTCAAGAAAGAGCGGTGAAGTTGAGTTCAGGTAACTCTTATGTGTGGCGTCCAATATGTGAGTTGTTCACTTTCACACACGTTAATGATCGATGTGTGATGGTGTTGAACGGATTCTTCGGAAGTTGGGAGTACAAAGTAGAGTAATGAGGAACTTAATTTTGCTCAAGTATTGACTATGAAGAAGACGAGAAGGGACTACAGTTGCAGGTGGAGTCACATGAAGTCTGGGAGTAGCAGCGGTGTTCATGGTGTATCTCAAGTCCAATGTACATGGAGGTTCGACGCATGAATGAATCCAAGGTGGTGAAGAATATTCGCTAAGGTGGAGTTTGTCAAAATTGTGTCGAATATTATTATACAAGGTAGGTTATAGTTGGACTTGGATTTGGACTGTGTGTAGACAGGGTTGGAGTTGTGTCCCAGTAGGACACTTGTATCCTAGGCCTCTCATATATAGTGGGGGTAGACACATAATGTAACCTATGCCAACATAATAGCACAGGCACGCGGGGGAGCCGGCGGCGTGTGCCGGCGCCCGGGCGGCTGGGGTGAGGTATTGTGACGCTGTCACAGGGAGGAGCGCGTGTAGTCAGGCCCCGGGGATGTAGCCATGATGATGAACCTCGTTAACAAATCTCGGTGTCATGCTTGTGTGATTGCTTGATCCTCGGTAGGTCGATGGAGTGCCTCGGATTATTCTAACACCTCTGGAAGTGACGCATTGTAATTAAAATAGGAACAAAACATTAAGCCTTGAACAAACTCAAGGAAAGGATCTTGAAGCAAAATCAAAATTCTTTACTCTAATTTTAGTCTACGCAAGACAATCAAGCCAAAAATCTGTCATTTTCTATTTTTCTCTATCAGGCTTCTGTTGGCATGTCTACATGAACCAACAAACAACACATCTGACACAAGACTACTAGTGATTGGTTGCTAAAGAATGTAAATCATGATTCAGAAGCAAATTAATCTTTTTATTACACTAAACCTCAATTATATGGCATGGAAGAGTTGCATGCTCTGCCACGCCCCGCTAGAGTTGGCGATTCACCTTCTCATTGCATGCCCGTTGGGGGCTGATTTCGGGGCCGGGTTGAGTAGAAGGTGCCTTTCGTGACCTCTGTCTGCAATCTGCCGGATGCGGCTTGCCTCAATGTCAATGTTATATTAAGGTGCACAAAACAGGCCTAATTTTTTAATGTAAAGAGAGCTTATATTAGGCATAGCCAATCGCAGTATTACAATCAAGAAGTAAACGTACAGCTAGGGATTGCGGTGACTGTAGAACCATGTCATCTTTTTCAGTTATCCTACCGAAATACTTCAAGGAGTCTGGAGCTTTCTTGTCACTGACCCACTAGTATTTGTTAAAACATGAAAACAAAGTTAATTTAATTGGATCATAGTACATTCACAAAAAAGGCAAACACCATATCAAATCACCGTGCAGTAGGTAATTTTTTATAACTTGCACAACAGTTGAATTGCAGCACGCAGGCTAATTCTTGGCACACCAGCAACATGAAAATTTAACACAGAATCAAGCGCAAGTTTCCATAATTTTATCCACAGTATCAACACCAAACATAACTTATTCTGCTGGGATTGGATGAAAACTCAGAAGTAAATAAACAACACCACATTCCCCGCAAAAAAAATAAACAACACCACATGCTCTGCTATATGAATATCAAAATTATAATCAACTGAAGCTGGACTTTTAAGGCAACTACAATGGTTAATTCTTTCATTGTCCCAATCCGAAGAGGCTAGCCATGAAGACAACCACGAGAAACAAGTACCACTAATCCACTATATAGACGTTGGTATCCCAAAGATTGTTGTAAGTTGTAAAACTAGCCTTACAGCTCACGCAGCAGACACTGCACATTTGGCATCTAAATCTTCATATGTTGCAAGACAAACAATAATGAAACTCCTCATCTACAGGCCTAACTGCCGCCAAGAATGTGTCACAAGATCCGCTAGACACATCTATGAACAATCAGTACCCACAACAATCAAGGTAAGCAGACCAAGATCAAACATTCTGGAGGACCAAGGCGACCCGACCATACCAGCAGGCACATCGACAGGCGTGGGGACTGGGGAGTGTAAACAGTATGCGAGTTGACCGGTTGACGCACCTTGTGGTTCTGGACGATGGATCAGACGCGAAGGTCGTCGTCCGTGGTGGTGAGGCAATGGCGAGCATGGACTACTAGGTGTGGACGACGTCAGAGAGCAGCAAGCGGATTGGCTCTGACTGCTGCCCCGCCATGTTCTTGGTGGTGATGATGAGCAGGTGTGCTCCACCGCTCCAACTGGTGCCGCACTATGACATCGTCCGAGCTCGCTTGGTGGAGTAGCGCCGCCATGGCCGGCGGACAGGAGGAAGCGGCCATGGTCGATGCAATGCCACGACGACCACCACCCGCAGATCCACCGCGTCGCTCGAACCGCTCGCAGTCGCATCGCCAAATTTGGGGAAAAGGGATAGCGGCAAAAAATATCGAGATTGCCCAGCTACTACCCATGCGGCGTGGGGTTTATTTATTTATTATTTTTGTGTGAGTTGGAAGGGTCGTGCCGTTTTCCAAACAGCCCATCAACAAGGGGGAGGGGCGGTGAAATCTTGGCTCGGTGGATGGGCTGGTGTGAGGAATTACTTATTCCTCACCCTAGGTTATAAATAGAGTTTGTATATATAAAATATATAGATAAATTCTTAAAGCATTAACATGTTTATATACTACATTAATATTTTTGTTAAAATTGTGAATATTTTTAAACCTATGTAAGGATTTATTAAAATATATAAAAAATTAAAAAATTATTAAAGCATGAACACTTTCATGTACTACATTAATATTTTCTTAAAACATTGAACAATTATAAACTTACTGGTAAAACAGCTCGTGCTCTGCAACAAGAGAGAAAAATACCGCATGCTGGCTAATACAGTAACCATGAGTCATGACCCTAATAGATCCATGTCTTTATTTCAACATGAGATCTCATGTGTGGTGCCGCTTATATATCCTCCTTCCCGCCGTCACCGACGGTGGCCTCAATGCTCACACAACAAACATGCCTGTGTGCTGCAATGGGAGTGAAAAATGTCCCACATGCTAATACAACAAGTATGACGAGAGTAAAAAGAAACATCACACATCACTAACCCAATAAGCATGGCTCAAGATCGACTCCCCCTCCACCTCCCATCCTCACACAAGTCAACTGATACCTAACTAGCTGCTTATCCTCCTTCCTTTTCCCACTGACTCTCTTTGTGTGCTTTTGTAACTGCAATGAACATAAACACATTAAGAACTGAAGTATTAATTAAAAACCTATTGTCTATAATATTATCATGATATACATAAGTTGAAAAGCTTATGAAAAAATGATTTGTTGCAAATTAATTTGCTACAAAAGAACTAAAGGAACAAACTAAGTATGATGAATCATGTTTATCTAATAAAATGATCAAAATAAGCATTAAAATGCTGTGAAAATTTAAAAGGAAAATGTTTGGAACACACATGCTTTACTACATTGAATTTGGCGGATTTTTATTTTATTTTGTGGCAACGGGTGGAGAAATTAAAAGACCTAAAAATCTACAGAGAGGCAAATTAAGTACATGACTATATATGGATGTCAAAATTCAAATCGAAATTGCAATAGCAGATCCATTTTCACTACGATAATAATGTAACCATGCCAATATTGGCATTAGTTATGAAACCATTTTAAAAGATTAGATGAAGATTACAAATACTATATGCAATCCACATACCAGCATTATGATATATTAAGTTTGCTCATATAATATAATTTTAGAAATAAGTGCAGATTGGTCTACTGAAAGTTGGCATGCATAAACTACAAAGAAAGGCCAACGTAAATGAATCAGTTCATTTGTTAGAGGAGTGCTTCTGCTTCGTGGCTAATGATGCTGCCACCACCTTCACTTTGAGGTCAGGAGCAAAGAAATTCTCCACCAGCTTGCGCATCCCGTTCAAGCTCTTTTGCAATTAGATTTGTGTAAGATGAACAGTACCTAATAAACTAGACGAACCCTACTTTTCTGATCATGAAATTTTTGAATAAGTTGCACGTGGCAGCGGCGGTGGTCCCCGGTTGGTCTCATTTTCCGATTTACTCATGTGTTCGGGACTCCGGCCCCAGGCATCACCAACTTGTTTTGTCGCATGTTCTTATTTCCATGTCTACAAGATTGATGTGTGGATCATTTTGTCTAAGAATGATTGAGTATGACAAGGTGAGAGGTAATAAGAAAGAGAAGGGAAGAAAATATAATTGTACCACAGAACCATAGAAGTGAGCAACAGGAGAACTGCTAAGACCGCCAATGCTATTTTCACTGCATATGTGCACCCCTTTCTACCCGCCCATGGAAACACATGTCAAAACTTTGATGTAACAACCAATTGGTCGTAAAATACATATGCAGATACATTGGTGTCATTGCATTCTGTCACCATTATTTCGCATGTGTGTTCTTTCAAGAAGAAACAACTGACTCCCATGTCGCTCGGGAGGGGCAACCCGGGAGATCCAATTTTGCCGCCGCCAAGTCTCCCTCTCAAGGAAGCCGCACGCCCCACCGTCACCGCTGGCGGTTGCCGCAGTGGTGGCTGGGATTTTCCCTTGGGCGTGGTGCTCTGTCCCAGCAGTGCGCTCTCTCTCACGGTGGCTTGTTGTTGAATAATTAGGCATTTTCCTGTTTAGTTTAATCCAGAAAAATAATGGATAAAACATGAATAGCAATATATTGATGAAACTAGAAACTAGCAACAATTCGTTGAGACTACTCATGCAAGCAAAATCATAAGCAAAATGCATCATATCCATGTCAATTGCTATTAGCAATAAACCAAATGCTAGCCCTAACAGTGAGGATAAGATGGCATACGGCGCAGTAGCAGAAGGTGCGGATGTCCCGATCGTCATGTCGCTGAAGAGGTCGTTGACGTCGGGGAAGAAGTCGTCGTTGGGGAACTCGTCGTCAGTGATGTCGCCGTTCGCAGCCACGATGAACAAGATTCCAGCAGTCGCGTAAAGACGCTCCCCAAAAACCTGAACGCCCCTCTCCCGTACCGGATCACAAGAGGCGGGGTTTTGGAGGCCTGCTGTCTCACTTCCCGGTGCACGTCAGGAAGAGAGATGGGAAAGAGATAGGCGGCTCAATGCTTTGGAATGAGACGAAAGGTTGTTGTGCTACTTGGAACAATAGAGGAGCGACCTCTTATATACGTGAGAAGAGTTGAAACTGGCCTTCATTAGTAGAAGAGAAACCGGTGCAATAAACACCATTAAACAGACGCATTAAAAACCATTAAGGAGAGAATAAACGAGCGCACTAAAACTCACACGAAGTGTTCAGTTTCTTCTCCCATTTATGCGTAGATTGTTTCAACTTTCTTCTCGTGTGATAAAACAGCGCATACACGTGGCATTGGTCAATTTTCCACACAACCTTGTCATGCATGGATGGGCCACATGAGCCTCTAGGATTTACTTTGAATTATTGGCACAAAATATGAATTATTATATGGGTTATGTCCAATAATTCCAACAATCCCCCACCAGATCCCAGAGGCACGTAAACTTGCCTACCATTCCAAAACATTGTTTATATACCGGTGTTTCGGTGGAGACTGTTAAGTTGAACTTCCACCTAGAACTCCACGCTACACTCGTTCAGAACTTGAACAGTGGACTACGCCTTGCACTGCAAGTTTTGTGCAAACAAGTTTCACGTAAAAGCCTTGACCGATACTAGACCGCTGAAAACTTTCCCGCGGGTAGGAGCATATACGTCATACTCCGGGGCCTCTTCATGAGTTTTTAGAGAACACCCAACTCTCATAGACCGCGATGTTTAACAGTCTAACTCATATAGGTGTGTTCTTTCTAGATGTTTTGTAGGACAACATCTTTGCCTACCCAAGCCATGCAGAACACATTAAGATAAATATCAGCCTACCATACAGATTAGGACAGAATTGCATCATGGCGGAGTGGATTTTTGTCAAATAAATATTCTACTCTCAGTTATCCAATAGCTTGTCTCGCCAATTCTAATTCACGGGATCTCCGATCACAAAGAATGGGTTTCCACCATGAACAACTTATGTAGTGGGTCTCAATCCCATCTCCTTCGATGCATTGTCTATCACATTTCGTGATAAACCCTTTGTGAAGGGATCTGCCAGATTCTTCGATGTGTTTATATAGTCCAACGCTATAACTCCGGAGTTTCTCATGAACCTGACAGATTTCAGTCTCCTTCTCACGTGTCTTGATGACTTCTTATTATCCTTAGAACTGTTTACCTTGACGATCACTGTTTGATTATCACAGTTCATTAGAATAGCCGGTATTGGTTTTTCAACCACCGGCAAGTCCATCAAAAGTTCTCGAAGCCATTCTGCTTCAACTGTTGCCGTGTCTAATGCTATGAGTTCTGCTTCCATTGTTGACCTTGTTAACATGGTCTGCTTGCAAGACTTCCAGGAAAGAGAAGCACCACCAAGTGTAAACACATAACCACTTGTCGCTTTAAGCTCATCAGTATCAGATATCCAATTTGCATCACTATAACCTTCAAGTACTCTTGGATACCCGGTATAGTGAAGCCCATAACTCGCAGTACCTTTCAGATAGCGCATTATTCTCTCAAGTGCATGCCAATGAACATCTCCCGGGTTTGAAACAAACCGGCTTAGTTTACTCACAGAAAACGAGATGTCAGGCCTCGTAGCACTAGCTAAATACATAAGCGAGCCAATGATTTGAGAATATCTCAATTGATCTTTTGTTTCTCCTTCGTTCTTCCGAATCAAAACACTCGGATCATAAGGTGTCGGAGAAGGTTTGCAATCTGAATATCCAAAGCAACCCAGAATCTTCTCCACATAGTGAGACTGCAAGAGAGTGATCCCACCATCACCACCTCTTAAAAGCTTGATGTTCAAGATAACATCAGCTACTCCAAGGTCTTTCATCTCAAAGTTTTGATTCAGAAAATCTTTCACTTCCTGAATGACCTTGAGATTTGTTCCAAATATAAGTATGTCATCAACATACAAACATAATATAACTCCTTCGCCCCCACCATGGCGATAGTACACACACTTGTCGGCTTCGTTTGCAACAAAGCCCTTAGATGTCAAAGTTCTTTCGAACTTCTCATGCCATTGCTTAGGTGCTTGTCTCAAACCATACAAAGATTTCAACAATTTACACACTTTTCCTTCATGACCATCTACTACAAAAACATCGGGTTGTTCCATGTAAATTTCCTCCTCCAACTCTCCATTTAGGAAAGTTGTCTTAACGTCCATTTGATGAACGAGAAGATTATGTGAGGCAGCCAATGAGAGTAGTACTCGAATGGTGGTCAATCTGGCCACAGGCGCATAAGTATCAAAGAAATCTTCACCTTCTTTTTGGGTATATCCCTTGGCTACAAGCCGCGCCTTGTACTTTTCATTTGTACCATCGGGCCTAAGTTTTTTCTAAAACACCCACTTACACCCTACAAGTTTACACCCATAAGGACGATCAGTGATCTCCCATGTCCTGTTAGCCATGATAGAATCCATCTCACTATGCACAGCTTCTTTCCCGTAGTCAGCATCAGAAGATGCATAAGCTTCTGAAATAGAAGTCGGAGTATCATTCACGAGGTACACAATGAAATATTCACCAAATGACTTTGCAGTCCTTTGTCTCTTGCTCCTTCTAGGAACTTCATTTCCATCCTCCTCAGGAATATCCATGTGTTTTTTCTCGGAATGTTCCAATGGAACAGTAGGTCTAGGAGTTGCCTCTGACCTCTGACTAGATGAGCTAGGCATATCCTTCATAGGAAAAATATCCTCAAAGAAAGTCGCATCATTTGACTCCATGATGGTACCAACATTTATGTCAAGTAACTCATATTTCACCACTAGAAATCTATAGCCAATGCTATGGAAAGCATAACCCAGGAAAACGCAATCAACTGTTTTTGGCCCAAGCTTACGCTTCTTAGTAATTGGTACATTGACCTTCGCCAAACAACCCCAAGTCCGTTAGTACGAAAGTTTAAGCCTTTTCCTTTCCCATTCTTCAAACGGAGTAATATCTTTATTCTTTGTGGGAACTCTATTTAGGACATGACCTGTAGTCATCAAAGCCTCCCCCACCATTCCTTGGAAAGTCCCGCTGTATCTAACATGGCATTAACCAAATCAGTTAGAGTTCGGTTCTTTCGTTCGGCAATCCCGTTTGACTGGGGGGAATAGGGAGGCGTCCTCTCATGTATTATACCATGTTCCTCACAAAATAAATTGAACTCGTTGGAAAAATACTCTCCACCGCGATCCGACCTAAGCCTTTTGATTTTTCGATCGAGTTGATTCTCTGCTTCGGCTTTATAGATTTTAAAGTAGTGCAAATCCTCATCTTTTGTTTTGAACAAATATATCATGCAATATCTAGTAGAGTCATCGATTATAGTCATGAAATATCTTTTCCACCTTTTGTCAACACACCATTCATCTCGCAAAGATCTGAATGTATGAGCTCAAGTGGTGCCAAATTCCTCGCCTCAACAGTCGTATGAGACTTGCGAGGTTGCTTTGCTTGTACACAAACTTGGCACTTAGAACCTTTGACAATTGTAAATTTCGGGATTAAACTCAAATTTGCTAGCCGCGTCATGACACCAAAGTTAATATGACAAAGTCGTGAATGCCAAACATTTGATTCGGTTTCACTTCAAACATGATTAATAACTTTAGTGCAAAAGTCTAACAAAGATAAGCGGAACAAGCCTCCGCTCTCATAGCCTTTCCCAACAAATTGTCCACACTTAGATACTACAACCTTATTGGACTCAAATACCAATTTATAACCATCTCGACACAAACGAGAACCGCTGACGTGATTTTTATTTATAGCATGGACATGCTGCATGTTCTTCAATCGCATGATCTTTCCCGAAGTAAACTTCAGATCGACTGTACCAACACCATGAACAGAAGCATGTGTCCCATTTCCCATCAGCACGGGTGTAGTTCTTGTGACCTGATAAGAAGAAAACATGTTTATGTCAGAACACACATGTACATTGGCAACGGTGTCAATCCACCAATCTGGTGAATGACATACTGAAAGAATGTTAGGAAATTTACCATACCCGACATCTTTCATGTCAACATCGCTAATAACAACATTAGCGGTCTTGCTACTATTCTCATTCTGACGCATGTCCCAGCGATCCTTGCAGGATGAAGCCCAATGTTCTTCACTGCCACATACATGGCACTTTCCTTTCTTCTTATAAGTATCCTTCTTCTTCTTGAAGTTGACAGGTTGTGGGGCTTTGTACTTGCCATCAAATTTTCCTTTGCCCGCATAATTATTTTTGTTCTTGGGTTTGTGGTTTTGGAAATTTCTCTTTTATACCAAATTGGCACTAGTATTCCCCTCATAGAAACGAGCACATGTGTCTATTGCCCTCGCCTTCTCTTCCACATCAAGAGTGCCAATTAGATTGACAACAGTAAATTCTAGCCACTTATGCTTCAGAGAGGTAGCAAAATTCCTCCATGAAGGTGGAAGCTTGGCAATGATGCCTCCGGCAATGAATTTTTCCGGTAACACACAATTGAGATCCTCAAGTTCTTTAATGAGCGAATGAATCTCATGAGCCTGCTCAACAACGGAGCGGTCATCAGTCATCTTGTAGTCATGGTACTGTTCCATGATATACAACTCACTTCTTGCGTCTGCGACTCCAAACTTGGCTTCGAGCGCATCCCACATATCTTTACCGACCATGACGGTCATGAATGGATCGACAATATTGTCGCCAAGAACACTCAAGACAGCACCTCTAAAGCGGGTGTCTGTAGCCTGGAAAGCTTGCTCCTGCTCAGCAGTCAGCTCTCCCTCTGGCTTGCCTTTAGAGGCGTGAAAACAGTTCATGGTGGTAAGCCAATGAACTGCCCTCGCACGCCACCTCTTATAGTTCACGCCCTCAAATGGTGCGGGTTTGAGAGTTGCAGCAAAAGCAATAGGAGAAAATTGCCTACACATATCAGGTTTTTGGATTGTTGAATAATTAGGCATTTTCCCGTTTAGTTTAATCCAGAAAAATAATGGATAAAACATGAGTAGCAATATATTGATGAAACTAGAAACTAGCAACAATTCATTGAGACTAGTCATGCAATCAAAATCATAAGCAAAATGCATCATATCCATGTCAATTGCTATTAGCAATAAACCCAATGCTAGCCCTAACAGTGAGGATAAGATGGCATACGGCGCAGTAGCAGAAGGTGCAGATGTCCTGTGAAGGAAATATGCCCTAGAGGCAATAATAAAGTTATTATTTATTTCCTTATATCATGATAAAAGTTTATTATTCATGCTAGAATTGTATTAACTGGAAACATAATACATGTGTCAATACATAGACAAACAGAGTGTCACTAGTATGCCTCTACTTGACTAGCTCGTTAATCAAAGATGGTTATGTTTCCTAACCATGGACAAAGAGTTGTTATTTGATTAACGGGATCACATCATTAGTTGAATGATCTGATTGACATGACCCATTCCATTAGCTTAGCACCCGATCGTTTAGTATGTTGCTATTGCTTTCTTCATGACTTATACATGTTCCTATGACTATGAGATTATGTAACTCCCGTGTGCCGGAGGAACACTTTGTGTGCTACCAAACGTCACAACGTAACTGGGTGATTATAAAGGTGCTCTACAGGTGTCTCCAAAGGTACATGTTGGGTTGACGTATTTCAAGATTAGGATTTGTCACTCCGATCGTCGGAGAGGTATCTCTGGGCCCTCTCGGTAATGCACATCACTTAAAGCCTTGCAAGCATTGCAACTAATGAGTTAGTTGCGGGATGATGTATTACAGAACGAGTAAAGAGACTTGCCGGTAACGAGATTGAACTAGGTATTGGATACCGACGATCGAATCTCGGGCAAGTAACATACCGATGACAAAGGGAACAACGTATGTTGTTATGCGGTCTGACCGATAAAAGATCTTCATAGAATATGTAGGAACCAATATGGGCATCCAGGTCCCGCTATTGGTTATTGACCGGAGACGTGTCTCGGTCATGTCTACATTGTTCTCGAACCCGTAGGGTCCGCACGCTTAAGGTTTCGATGACAGTTATATTATGAGTTTATGCGTTTTGATGTACCGAAGGTTGTTTGGAGTCCCGGATGTGATCACGGACATGACGAGGAGTCTCGAAATGGTCGAGACATAAAGACTGATATATTGGAAGCCTATGTTTGGATATCGGAAGTGTTCCGGGTGAAATCGGGATTTTACCGGAGTACCGGGAGGTTACCGGAACCCCCCGGGAGATATACGGGCCTTAGTGGGACTTAGTGGAAGAGAGGAGAGGTAGCCAGAGATGGGCCGCGCACCCCTCCCCTCCCTTGGTCCGAATAGGACAAGGAGAGGGGGCCGGCCCCCTTCCTCATCTCTCTCCTCCGCGAATCCTATTCCAACTAGGAAAGGGGGGGAGTCCTACTCCCGGAGGGAGTAGGACTCCTCCTGGTGTGCCTCTCCTGGCCGGCCGCACCCCCCCTTTGAGCCTTTATATACGGAGGCAGAGGCACCCCCTAGAGACACAAGTTGATCCACGTGATCATATTCTTAGCCGTGTGCGGTGCCCCCTTCCACCATAGTCCTCGATAATATTGTAGCGGTGCTTAGGCGAAGCCCTGCGACATTAGTACATCAAGATCGTCACCACGCCGTCGTGCTGACGGAACTCTTCCCCGACACTTTGCTAGATCAGAGTCCGGGGATCATCATCGAGCTGAACGTGTGCTAGAACTCGGAGGTGCCGTAGTTTCGGTGCTTGATCGGTCTGGCCGTGAAGACGTACGACTACATCAACCAAGTTAACGCTTCCGTTGTCAATCTACAAGGGTACGTAGATCACACTCTCCCCTCTTGTTTCTATGCATCACCATGATCTTGCGTGTGCATAGGAATTTTTTTGAAATTACTACGTTCCCCAACAGTGGCATCCGAGCCTAGGTTTTATGCGTTGATGTTATATGCACGAGTAGAACACAAGTGAGTTGTGGGCGATATAAGTCATAATGCTTACCAGCATGTCATACTTTGGTTCGGCGGTATTTTTGGACGAAGCGGCCCGGACCGACATTACGCGTACGCTTACGCGAGACCGGTTCTCCCGACGTGCTTTGCACATAGGTGGCTTGCGGGTGACAGTTTCTCCAACTTTAGTTGAACCGAGTGTGGCTACGCCCGGTCCTTGCGAAGGTTAAAACAGCACCAACTTGACAAACTATCGTTGTGGTTTTGATGCGTAGGTAAGATTGGTTCTTGCTTAAGCCCGTAGCAGCCACGTAAAACTTGCAACAACAAAGTAGAAGACGTCTAACTTGTTTTTGCAGGGCATGTTGTGATGTGACATGGTCAAGACATGATGCTAAATTTTATTGTATGAGATGATCATGTTTTGTAACCGAGTTATCGGCAACTGGAAGGAGCCATATGGTTGTCGCTTTATTGTATGCAATGCAATCGCGCTGTAATGCTTTCCTTTATCACTAAGCGGTAGCGATAGTCGTGGAAGCATACGATTGGCGAGACGACAACGATGCTACGATGGAGATCAAGGTGTCGCGCCGGTGACGATGGTGATCATGACGGTGCTTCGGAGATGGAGATCACAGGCACAAGATGATGATGGCCATATCATATCACTTATATTGATTGCATGTGATGTTTATCTTTTATGCATCTTATCTTGCTTTGATTGACGGTAGCATTATAAGATGTTCTCTCACTAAATTATCAAGAAGTGTTCTCCCTGAGTATGCACCATTGCGAAAGTTCTTCGTGCTGAGACACCACGTGATGATCGGGTGTGATAGGCTCTACGTTCAAATACAACGGGTGCAAAACAGTTGCACATGCGGAATACTCAGGTTATACTTGACAAGCCAAGAATATACAGATATGGCCTCGGAACACAGAGACCGAAAGGTCGAGCGTGAATCATATAGTAGATAAGATCAACATAGTGATGTTCACCAATGAAACTATTCCATCTCACATGATGATCGGACATGGTTTAGTTGATTTGGATCACGTAATCACTTAGAGGATTAGAGGGATGTCTATCTAAGTGGGAGTTCTTAAGTAATATGATTAATTGAACCTAAATTTATCATGAACTTAGTACCTAATAGTATCTTGCTTATGTATGTTTGATTGTAGATAGATGGCCCGTGCTGTTGTTCCGTTGAATTTTAATGCGTTCCTTGAGAAAGCAAAGTTGAAAGATGATGGTAGCAATTACACGGACTGGGTCCGTAACTTGAGGATTATCCTCATTGCTGCACAGAAGAATTACATCCTGGAAGCACCGCTGGGTGCCAGGCCTGCTGTTGGAGCAACACCAGATCTTATGAACGTCTGGCAGAGCAAAGCTGATGACTACTCGATAGTTCAATGTGCCATGCTTTACGGCTTAGAACCGGGACTTCAACGACGTTTTGAACGTCATGGGGCATATGAGATGTTCCAGGAGTTGAAGTTAATATTTCAAGCAAATGCCCGGATTGAGAGATATGAAGTCTCCAATAAGTTCTATAGCTGCAAGATGGAGGAGAACAGTTCTGTCAGTGAGCATATACTCAAAATGTCTGGGTATAATAATCACTTGATTCAAATGGCAGTTAATCTTCCAGATGATTGCGTCATTGACAGAATTCTCCAATCACTGCCACCAAGCTACAAGAGCTTCGTGATGAACTATAATATGCAAGGGATGAATAACACTATTCCCGAGCTCTTCGCAATGCTGAAAGCTGCGGAGGTAGAAATCAAGAAGGAGCATCAAGTGTTGATGGTCAACAAGACCACTAGTTTCAAGAAAAAGGGCAAAGGGAAGAAGAAGGGGAACTTCAAGAAGAACAGCAAGCAAGTTGCTGCTCAAGAGAAGAAACCCAAGTCTGGACCTAAGCCTGAAACTGAGTGCTTCTACTACAAGCAGACTGGTCACTGGAAGCGGAACTGCCCCAAGTATTTGGCAGATAAGAAGGATGGCAAGGTGAACAAAGGTATATGTGATATACATGTTATTGATGTGTACCTTACTAATGCTCGCAGTAGTACCTGGGTATTTGATACTGGTTCTGTTGCTAATATTTGCAACTCGAAACAGGAACTACGGATTAAGCAAAGATTGGCTAAGGACGAGGTGACGATGCGCGTGGGAAACGGTTCCAAAGTCGATGTGATCGCGGTCGGCATGCTACCTCTACATCTACCTTCGGGATTAATATTAGACCTAAATAATTGTTATTTGGTGCCAGCATTAAGCATGAACATTATATCTGGATCTTGTTTGATGCGATACGGTTATTCATTTAAATCAGAGAATAATGATCGTTCTATTTATATGAGTAATATCTTTTATGGTCATGCACCCTTGAAGAGTGGTCTATTCTTATTGAATCTCGATAGTAGTGACACACATATTCATAATGTTGAAGCCAAAAGATGCAGAGTTGATAATGATGGTGCAACTTATTTGTGGCACTGCCGTTTAGGTCATATCGGTGTAAAGCGCATGAAGAAACTCCATACTGATGGACTTTTGGAACCACTTGATTATGAATCACTTGGTACTTGCGAACCGTGCCTTATGGGCAAGATGACTAAAACATCGTTCTTCGGTACTATGGAGAAAGCAACAGATTTATTGGAAATCATACATACAGATGTATGTGGTCCGATGAATATTGAGGCTCGTGGCGGATATCGTTATTTTCTCACCTTCACAGATGACTTAAGCAGATATGGGTATATCTACTTAATGAAACATAAGTCTGAAACATTTGAAAAGTTCAAAGAATTTCAGAGTGAAGTTGAAAATCATCGTAACAAGAAAATAAAGTTTCTATGATCTGATCGTGGAGGAGAATATTTGAGTTACGAGTTTGGTGTACATTTGAAACAATGCAGAATAGTTTCAAAACTCACGCCACCCGGAACACCACAGCGTAATGGTGTGTCCGAACGTCGTAATCGTACTTTACTAGATATGGTGCGATCTATGATGTCTCTTACTGATTTACCGCTATCGTTTTGGGGTTATGTTTTGGAGACGGCCGCATTCACGTTAAATAGGGCACCATCAAAATCCGTTGAGACGACGCCTTATGAACTATGGTTTGGCAAGAAACCAAAGTTGTCGTTTCTGAATGTTTGGGGCTGCGATGCTTATGTGAAAAAGCTTCAACCTGATAAGCTCGAACCCAAATCGGAGAAATGTGTCTTCATAGGATATCCAAAGGAGACTATTGGATACACCTACTATCACAGATCCGAAGGCAAGACTTTTGTTGCTAAGTTTGGAAACTTGCTGGTGAAGGAGTTTCTCTCGAAAGATGTGAGTGGGAGGAAAGTAGAACTTGACGAGGTAACTGTACCTGCTCCCTTATTGAAAGTAGTACATCACAAAAACCTGTTTCTACGACACCTACACCAATTAGTGAGGAAGCTAATGATAATGATCATGAAACTTCAGGACAAGATACTACTGAACCTCGTAGATCAACCAGATTAAGATCCGCGCCAGAGTGGTACGGTAATCCTGTTCTGGAAGTCATGCTGCTAGATCATGATGAACCTACGAACTATGAAGAAGCGATGGTGAGCCCAGATTCCGCACAATGGCTTGAAGCCATGAAATCTGAGATGGGATCCATGTATGAGAACAAAGTGTGGACTTTGGTTGATTTGCCCGATGATCGGCAAGCAATTGAGAATAAATGGATCTTCAAGAAGAAGACTGACGCAGACGGTAATATTACTGTCTACAAAGCTCGACTTGTCGCAAAAGGGTTTCAGCAAGTTCAAGGGGTTGACTACGATGAGACCTTCTCACCCGTAGCGATGCTTAAGTCTGTCCAAATCATGTTAGCAATTGCCGCATTTTATGATTATGAAATTTGGTAGATGGATGTCAAAACTGCATTCCTGAATGGATTTCTGGAAGAAGAGTTGTATATGATGCAACCGAAAGGTTTTGTCGATCCAAAGGGAGCTAATAAAGTGTGCAAGCTCCAGCGATCCATTTATGGACTGGTGCAAGCCTCTCGGAGTTGGAATAAATGTTTTGATAGTGTGATCAAAGCATTTAGTTTTATACAGACTTTCGGAGAAGCCTGTATTTACAAGAAAGTGAGTGGGAGCTCTGTAGCATTTCTGATATTGTATGTGGATGACATATTACTGATTGGAAATGATATAGAATTTCTGGATAGCATAAAGGGATACTTGAATAAGAGTTTTTTAATGAAAGACCTCGGTGAAGCTGCTTACATATTAGGCATAAAGATCTATAGAGATAGATCAAGACGCTTAATTGGACTTTCACAAAGCACATACCTTGCCAAGATTTTGAAGAAGTTCAAAATGGATCAAGCAAAGAAAGGGTTCTTGCCTGTATTACAAGGTGTGAAGTTGAGTCAGACTCAATGCCCGACCACTGCAGAAGATAGAGAGAAAATGAAAGATGTTCCCTATGCTTCAGCCAGAGGCTCTATCATGTATGCAATGCTGTGTACCAGACCTGATGTGTGCCTTGCTATAAGTCTAGCAGGGAGGTACCAAAGTAATCTAGGAGTGGATCACTGGACAGCGGTCAAGAACATCCTGAAGTACCTGAAAAGGTCTAAGGATATGTTTCTCGTATATGGAGGTGACAAAGAGCTCATCGTAAATGGTTACGTTGATGCAAGCTATGACACTGATCCGGACAATTCTAAATCGCAAACCGGATACGTGTTTACATTAAACGGTGGAGCTGTCAGTTGGTGCAGTTCTAAACAAAGCGTCGTGGCGGGATCTACATGTGAAGCAGAGTACATAGCTGCTTCGGAAGCAGCAAACGAAGGAGTCTGGATGAAGGAGTTCATATCCAATCTAGGTGTCATACCTAGTGCATCGGGTCCAATGAAAATATTTTGTGACAATATTGGTGCAATTGCCTTGGCGAAGGAATCCAGATTTCACAAAAGAACCAAGCACATCAAAAGACGCTTCAATTCCATCCGGGATCTGGTCCAGGTGGGAGACATAGAGATTTGCAAGATACATACGGATCTGAATGTAGCAGACCCGTTGACTAAGCCTATTCCACGAGCAAAACATGATCAGCACCAAGGCTCCATGGGTGTTAGAATCATTACTGTGTAATCTAGATTATTGACTCTAGTGCAAGTGGGAGACTGAAGGAAATATGCCCTAGAGGCAATAATAAAGTTATTATTTATTTCCTTATATCATGATAAAAGTTTATTATTCATGCTAGAATTGTATTAACCGGAAACATAATACATGTGTGAATACATAGACAAACAGAGTGTCACTAGTATGCCTCTACTTGACTAGCTCGTTAATCAAAGATGGTTGTGTTTCCTAACCATGGACAAAGAGTTGTTATTTGATTAACGGGATCACATCATTAGTTGAATGATCTGATTGACATGACCCATTCCATTAGCTTAGCACCCGATCGTTTAGTATGTTGCTATTGCTTTCTTCATGACTTATACATGTTCCTATGACTATGTGATTATGTAACTCCCGTGTGCCGGAGGAACACTTCGTGTGCTACCAAACTTCACAACGTAACTAGGTGATTATAAAGGTGCTCTACAGGTGTCTCCAAAGGTAGATGTTGGGTTGACGTATTTCGAGATTAGGATTTGTCACTCCGATCGTCGGAGAGGTATCTCCGGGCCCTCTCGGTAATGCACATCACTTAAAGCCTTGCAAGCATTGCAACTAATGAGTTAGTTGCGGGATGATGTATTACAAAACGAGTAAAGAGACTTGCCGGTAACGAGATTGAACTAGGTATTGGATACCGACGATCGAATCTCGGGCAAGTAACATACCGATGACAAAGGGAACAACGTATGTTGTTATGCGGTCTGACCGATAAAAGATCTTCGTAGAATATGTAGGAACCAATATGGGCATCCAGGTCCCGCTATTGGTTATTGACCGGAGACGTGTCTCGGTCTTGTCTACATTGTTCTTGAACCCGTAGGGTCCGCACGCTTAAGGTTTCGATGACAGTTATATTATGAGTTTATGCGTTTTGATGTACCGAAGGTTGTTTGGAGTCCCGGATGTGATCACGGACATAACGAGGAGTCTCGAAATGGTCGAGACATAAAGACTGATATATTGGAAGCCTATGTTTGGATATCGGAAGTGTTCCGGGTGAAATTGGGATTTTACCGGAGTACCGGGAGGTTACCGGAACCCCCCGGGAGATATATGGGCCTTAGTGGAAGAGAGGAGAGGTAGCCAGAGATGGGCCGCGCGCCCCTCCCCTCCCTTGGTCCGAATAGGACAAGGAGAGGGGGCCGGCCCCCCTTCCTCATCTCTCTCCTCCGCGAATAGGAAATCCTATTCCAACTAGGAAAGGGGGGGGGGAGTCCTACTCCCGGAGGGAGTAGGACTCCTCCTGGCGCGCCTCTCGTGGCCGGCCACCCCCCCCTTTGAGCCTTTATATACGGAGGCAGAGGCACCCCCTAGAGACACAAGTTGATCCATGTGATCATATTCTTAGCCGTGTGCGGTGCCCCCTTCCACCATAGTCCTCGATAATATTGTAGCGGTGCTTAGGCGAAGCCCTGCGACATTAGTACATCAAGATCATCACCACGCCGTCGTGCTGACGGAACTCTTCCCCGACACTTTTCTGGATCGGAGTCCGGGGATCGTCATCGAGCTGAACGTGTGCTAGAACTCGGAGGTGCCGTAGTTTCGGTGCTTGATCGGTCGGGCCATGAAGACGTATGACTACATCAACCAAGTTAACGCTTCCGTTGTCAATCTACAAGGGTACGTAGATCACACTCTCCCCTCTCGTTGCTATGCATCACCATGATCTTGCGTGTGCCTACGTTCCCCAACATCCCGATCGTCATGTCGCTGAAGAGGTAGTTGACGTCGGGGAAGAAGTCGTCGTTGGGGAACTCGTCGTCAGTGATGTCGCCGTTCGCAGCCACGATGAACAAGATTCCAGCAGTCGTGTAAGGACGCTCCCCAAAAACCTGATCGCCCCTCTCCCGTACCGGATCACAAGAGGCGGGGTTTCGGAGGCCTGCTGTCTGACTTCCTGGCGCACGCCAGGAAGAGAGATGTGAAAGAGATAGGCGGCTCAATGCTTTGGAATGAGACGAAAGGTTGTTGTGCTACTTGGAACAATAGAGGAGCAACCTCTTATATACGTGAGAAGAGTTGAAACTGGCCTTCATTTGTAGAAGAGAAACCGGTGCAATAAACACCATTAAACAAATGCACTAAAACCATTAAGGAGAGAAGAAACGAGCACACTAAAACTCACACGAAGTGTTCAGTTTCTTCTCCCATTTATGCGTCAATTGTTTCAACTTTCTTCTCGCGTGATAAAACAGCGAATACACGTGGCATTGGTCAATTTTCCACACAACCTTGTCATGCATGGATGGGCCACATGAGCCTCTGGGATTTACTTTGAATTATTGGCACAAAATAAGAATTATTATATGGGTTATGCCCAATAATTCCAACACTTGTTCCACAAATGACAGATCCATCTATCCTGTTGTTCCTGGTTGCAGTCAGGTCATTGCTGGCGGCTTCATGGCGACATCGAGGGAGCTTAGTGGTAGGACGCTCAAGGATGAGGGACCTCCAGTTGTGGCATGTGATGGATCTTTGTCAAGGGCTCGAGTATGTGGGTTGTTTCTGGATCCATCTCTGGTAGACGGGACTAGACGGGGCTGTCCGGCCAGGTGGTAAAAGATAGTGATGTGCTCCGCCATCAGTGTTGGTCTTTATGGTGACCACTCCCACCTTCGATGACGGCCTCACTACGAATTACTATGGCTACTGAAAGGTCTTCCTGAGGTTCCTCCGCAGACCTGGTGGTTGATTTTGGCAAACAGATGAAAACTATCGACGACGGCATGCAGAGAGATGGTAGTGTAGCGTCAGGGGTCACACATTTCATGTAACTACCGGGATCGCGGAAGAGTGGTGGCGACAACACAAGTGGCGTCAATGATGGTGCCACTCGAGCAGCCGGTCTCGAGCGCAGGGTGAAAGTCTAGGTATGCTTATACCTGACAATGGCGGTGTTTTTATGTCATTACCTTGTTGAAGGTATTGCTCGGATTTGCTTGGATTGATTCTTCAAGGTGAAAACCTATATTCTGGCCTTAAGTGGCTGGACGTGGATGTACTGTCCAACACCGACGGTCACATGTATCTCACGCCGATGATACTTGCTATTTAGGGTTTCCTCTACCGCTCGGCGACCCTCGACGACCCTCTTTCCCGATAAAAAAAGAGGAAGAAGAAGAAAAAAAGAGGAGAAGAAAGAATAGATGAGAAGAACTCCTATATTCTTTCTTCTCCTCTTTTTTTTCTTCTTCCTCTTCTTTTTTTATCCTCTTCTTCCTCTCATGTTCGACGACCCTCGACCCCTCGGCGACCCTAGACCCCCTCTCGACCCCCTCATGTCGAAGTTATCGGGTAGGGGGTATATCGACAACGACATACCCGATACATACATACATACATACATACATACATACATACATACATACATACATACATACATACATACATACATACATACATACATACATACATACATATCACATGCATCCATACATATATGAACAAAATTAATATCTACTAATTAACAACCTAAATAAAAAAACTAATACATATAGGAAGAAGAAGAAAAAAGAAGAGAAGATAGAATAGAGGAGAAGACTTCCTCTTCTTCCTCTCCTTTTCTTCTCCCTCTTCTTCCCCTTCTTCCTCGCCTCTCTCATGAATGTCCAACGTTCTCGACCCTTGACCCCCTAAACTAGTTCTCAACCCTCGACCCCCTAAACTAGTTCTCGACCCCCCTCATGTCGAAGTTATCAGGGAGGGGGTATATCGACCCCCCCTCATGTCGAAGTTATCGGGGAGGGTTATATCGACTCCCCCTCCTGTCGAAGTTAACGGGGAGGGGTTATATCGACAATGACATGCATACATGGAAAAATGCTATCCATCTATACATACATAGCCACATACATATATACAAGGAAATAATGCTATGAAAAAAAATATGAACAAAAAAATGCTATGAACAAAAAAAATAATACACATAAACAAAAAATGAAAAGAATGATAAACCGGGGTGGCGGCGGATCACAGCAGCGAGGTTGACCGACGAGGGCGACGGCGGGGGCGGCGAGGGCGTCGGCGAGGGCGGCGGATGGCTCGGGGAGGAGGGTTCAGGGACGACGGCTAGATCGGGGGCAGCACGGGCTCGGGGCGGCGCGGGCTTGGGGACGAGGCGAGCTTGAGGGGCGGCGTGAGCTCGGCGAGGAGGGCTCAGGGACGACGGCGAGCTCCGGGGCGACGCGGGCTCAAGGGCGGCGCGGGCTCGAGGGCGGCAAGGGCTCGGGGGCAGCGCGGGCTCGAGGAGCGGGTGGCGGCGGCGACGGCGACGAGGAGCGGGCGGTGACGGCGATGGTGACCTCGGGGCGGCGACGGCGAGCACGGGCAGCCTGGCGGCATCGTCGGGGCGGGATCGAAGAACTGAACCAAAATTTTCACAAGGGTGGCTTATATAGACGGAGCATTGGTCACGGTTCGTGGCACAAACCATGACCAATGCCCCCCTTTAGTCCCGGTTGGTGCCACCAACCGGGATCAAAGGCCTTGTGCGGCTGCGGCGTCGAAAGTTTAGTCCCACCTCGCTAGTTGAGAGGGGTGCGCAGTGGTTTATAAGCCCCACTGCTGCACCCCTCTCGAGCTTCTCTCCATTGCAGGCTTACGGGCCTAATTGTCACTGCTATGCCTGTGGGCCTACTGGGCTTCCTGCGGGCCTGAATCCTAGCCCTTGGATGGGTTTCTAGTCGTATTCAGGCCGTGGGGGCCCAGTAGGTGGCATTTTGTTTTTTGTTTTTTTGTTGCTTTATTTATTTTATTTTCTTTTGTTTTTTCTTTATTTTTTAATTCTTTATGCTTTTAGTTTTAGAAAAATTATAAACTTTTTGTTAATGCCATTAGTTTTCAAATTCAAAAACACTTTTTTTGTTTTCTTTGTTGCTTTATTTATTTTATTTTGTTTCTACTTACAAAAAAAATACTTATTGTTGCTATTTTTTCCATTTTTTTGTTTTCTGCATTATTTATTTTCTTTTGTTTTTTGCTTTATTTTTTATTCTTTTTGCTTTTAGTTTTAGAAAAATTATAAACTTTCTGTTAGTGCCATTAGTTTTCAAATTTGAAAACACTTTTTTAGTTTTTTTTCTTTGTTCCTTTATTTATTTTATTTTGTGATTAACTTTACTATAAAAATAGTTTTTTTTCCTTTTTTTATTTGTTTTTTGCATTATTATTTCTTTGTTTTTTGCTTTAATTTTTAATTCTGTTGCTTTTAGGTTAAGCAAAATTATAACTTTCCTGTTAGTGCCATTAGTTTTAAGAAAAATTATAAACTTTCTTTTAGTGCCATTAGTTTTCAAATTTGAATAGTTTAAATTTGAATTCTTTGAAATTTGTGTGTGAATCACAAGTTTGTGATAACTTTACTAAAAAATTGAGAATAGATGCGCTTATATAGAAAAATCAACCTAAATTCCTAGTAAATTCTAATGAATTTCAGAGAAATTTCACTATGAATTTAGGTTAAACTTTCTCTATTAGGGCCATCTATTTTCACTTGAGAGGAGCTCGAACAAGCAAGAGAGCGAAGGGCTTATAAACCGGTGTGAGCCCCCTTCGGTTGGCGAGGTGGGACTAAACTCTGCCCGCAACGAGGACCAACCCTTTAGTCCCGGTTTGTGGCACAAACCGTGACTAATGGTCATGGGCCAGGGGCGAGGAGCAAAATTACAAACTTTCTGTTAGTGCCATTAGTTTTAGAAAAATTATAAACTTTCTGTTAGTGCCATTAGTTTTCAAATTTGAATAGTTAAAATTTGAATTCTTTGAAAATTGTTTGAATCACAAGTTTGTGATTAACTTTACTTTTTCCAGTTTTTTTTGTTTTTTGCATTATTTATTTTCTTTTGTTTTTTGCATTTTTTTAATTCTTTTTGCTTTTAGGTTAGAAAAATTATAAACTTTCTGTTAGTGCCATCAGTTTTAGAAAAAATTATAAACTTTCTGTTAGTGCCATTAGTTTTCAAATTTGAATAGTTAAAATTTGAATAATGGTATTACGAGGGCCGAACCATAAGACATTAAAGCATTTCAAATGAACTCTGAAAAAGTTGAAAGTTGGCATGGTATCATAATTTCACCCACATAGCATGTGCATGTACAAAACGGACAATGGTAGCATGTTCGTGTGTTACAAAGTTGGCATGGTATCATCATAATAGTTGCGGGAGAAAGT
Source organism: Triticum urartu (assembly GCF_003073215.2). Classification (NCBI taxonomy): domain Eukaryota; kingdom Viridiplantae; phylum Streptophyta; class Magnoliopsida; order Poales; family Poaceae; genus Triticum; species Triticum urartu. The sequence continues at coordinate 35,157,830 of NC_053026.1, forward strand.
CTTCACTTTTTCTTTGCTTGTGTCATTTGCTTATTGCGCCGTAACCATGGATAATCTTCATTGTTTATGAGGATGCTTGGGTCAGCCTTGACATTGAAGGGAGGAATTTCATGAAACTTTTCATAATCTTCAGACATGTCTGTCTTGCCGTCCACTCCCAGGATGTCCCTTTTTCCTGAAAGAACTGTGTGGCGCTTTGGCTCATCGTATGATGTATTCGCTTCCTTATCTTTTCTTTTTCTCGGTTTGGTAGACATGTCCTTCACATAGATAACCTGTGCCACATCATTGGCTAGGACGAACGGTTCGTCAGTGTACCCAAGATTTTTCAGATCCACTGTTGTCATTCCGTACTGTGGGTCTACCTGTACCCCGCCGCCTGACAGATTGACCCATTTGCACTTAAACAAAGGGACCTTAAAATCAGGTCCGTAGTCAAGTTCCCATATGTCCACTATGTAACCATAATATGTGTCCTTTCCGCTCTCGGTTGCTGCATCAAAGTGGACACCGCTGTTTTGGTTGGTGCCCTTTTGATCTTGGGCGATCGTGTAAAATGTATTCCCATTTATCTCGTATCCTTTGTAAGTCAATACAGTCAAAGATGGTCCCCTGGACAACAAGTACAACTCATCACAAACAGTGTTGTCACCTCTGAGACGTGTTTCCAACCAACTGCTGAAAGTCCTGATGTGTTCACATGTAATCCAGTCGTCGCACTGCTCCGGGTGTTTGGAGCGCAGACTGTTCTTGTGTTCATCGACATACGGGGTCACCAAGGTAGAGTTCTGTAGAACTGTGTAGTGTGCTTGAGACCAAGAATATCCGTCCCTGCATATTATTGAGTCTCTTCCAAGAGTGTCTTTTCCAGTCAGTCTCCCCTCATACTGCGATTTAGGGAGACCTATCTTCTTAAGGCCAGGAATGAAGTCAACACAAAACCCGATAACATCCTCTGTTTGATGGCCCATGGAGATGCTTCCTTCTGGCCTAGCGCGATTACGGACATATTTCTTTAGGACTCCCATGAACCTCTCAAAGGGGAACGTATTGTGTAGAAATACGGGCCCCAGGATGACAATCTCGTCGACTAGATGAACTAGGATGTGCATCATGATATTGAAGAAGGATGGTGGGAACACCAGCTCAAAACTGACAAGACATTGCGCCACATCACTTCTTAGCCTTGGTACGATTTCTGGATCGATCACCTTCTGAGAGATTGCATTGAGGAATGCACATAGCTTCACAATGGCTAATTGAATGTTTTCCGGTAGAAGCCCCCTCAATACAACCGGAAGCAGTTGCGTCATAATCACGTGGCAGTCATGAGACTTTAGGTTCTGAAACTTTTTCTCTGGCATATTTATTATTCCCTTTATATTCGACGAGAAGCCAGTCGTGACCTTCATACTGAGCAGGCATTCAAAGAAGATTTCTTTCTCTTCTTTCGTAAGAGCGTAGCTGGCAGCACCTTTATACTGCTTCGGAGGCATGCCGTCTTTTTCGTGCAAACGTTGCAGGTCCTCCCGTGCCTCAGGTGTATCTTTTGTCTTCCCATACACGCCCAAGAAGCCTAGCAGGTTCACGCAAAGGTTCTTCGTCACGTGCATCACGTCGATTGAAGAGCGGACCTCTAGGTCATTCGGAACAGCTAGTCCACCGGGACCCTTTCGAAAGATTATGTGTAAGTCATTGACCATAGCAAGTACGTGATCACCGGTACGCATGGCGGGCTTCTTCCGGTGATCTGCCTCGCCTTTGAAATGCTTGACTTTCTTTCGACATTGATGGTTGGTTGGAAGAAATCGACGATGGCCCAGGTACACATTCTTCCTGCATTTGTCCAGGTATATACTTTTAGTGTCATCGAAACAGTGCATGCATGCGTGGTATCTTTTGTTTGTCTGTCCTGAAAGGTTACTGAGAGCGGGCCAATCGTTGATGGTCACAAACAACAACGTCTTAAGGTTAAATTCCTCCTGTTTGTGCTCATCCCACGTACGTACACCGTTTCCATTCCACAGTTGTAAAAGTTCTTCAACTAATGGCCTTTGGTACACATCAATGTCGTTGCCGGGTTGCTTAGGGCCTTGGATGAGAACTGGCATCATAATGAACTTCCGCTTCATGCACATCCAAGGAGGAAGGTTATACATACATAGAGTGACGGGCTAGGTGCTGTGATTGCTGCTCTGCTCCCCGAAAGGATTAATGACATCCGCGCTTAAAGCAAACCATACATTCCTTGGGTCCTTTGCGAACTCATCCCAGTACTTTCTCTCGATTTTTCTCCACTGCGACCCGTCAGCGGCTGCTCTCAACTTCCCATCTTTCTTTCGGTTCTCACTGTGCCATCGCATCAACTTGGCATGCTCTTCGTTTCTGAACAGACGTTTCAACTGTGGTATTATAGGAGCATACCACATCACCTTCACAGGAACCCTCTTCCTGTGGGGCTCGCCGTCAACATCACCAGGGTCATCTCGTCTGATCTTATACCACAATGCACCGCATACCGGGCTGCGTTCAGATCCTTGTATGCACCGCGGTAGAGGATGCAGTCATTAGGGCATGCATGTATCTTCTCCACCTCCAATCCTAGAGGGCATACGACCTTCTTTGCTGCGTATGTATTGTCGGGCAATTCGTTATCCTTTGGAAGCTTCTTCTTCAATATTTTCAGTAGCTTCTCAAATCCTTTGTCAGCCACAGCATTCTCTGCCTTCCACTTCAGCAATTCCAGTACGGTACCGAGCTTTGTGTTGCCATCTTCGCAATTGGGGTACAACCCTTTTTTGTGATCCTCTAACATGCGATCAAACTTCAGCTTCTCCTTTTGACTTTAGCATTGCGTCCTTGCATCGACAATGACCCGGCGGAGATCATCATCATCGTGCACATCGTCTGGTTCCTCTTGATCTTCAGCAGCTTCACCCGTTGCAGCATCATTGGCCACATCGTCTGGTTCCTCTTGATCTTCAGCAGCTTCACCCGTTGCAGCATCATTGGGCACATCGTCTGGTTCCTCTTGATCTTCACCAGCTCCCCCCGTTGCAGCATCACCGTATTCAGGGGGCACATAGTTGTCATCATACTCTTCTTCTTCACCGTCTTCCATCATAACCCCTATTTCTCCGTGCCTCGTCCAAACATTATAGTGTGGCATGAAACCCTTGTAAAGCAGGTGGGAGTGAAGGATTTTCCGGTTAGAGTAAGACCTCGTATTCCCACATTCAGTGCATGGACAACACATAAAACCATTCTGCTTGTTTGCCTCAGCCGCATCGAGAAACTCATGCACGCCCTTAATGTACTCGCAGGTGTGTCTGTCACCGTACATCCATTGCCGGTTCATCTGCGTGCATTATATATAATTAAGTGTCCAAATTAATAGAAGTTCATCATCACATAAAAACCAAAGTGCATACATAGTTCTCATCTAACAACATATAGCTCTCCAGAGCATCTAATTAATTAAACCATACATTGAAACTATGTAAAACATTTCAATGCGAAAACAAATGTGATCATAATCGCAACCAAGGTAACAATTGATCCAACGGCATAATGCTACCAAGCCTCGGTATGAATGGCATATTTTCTAATCTTTCTAACCTTCAAGCGCATTGCATCCATCTTGATCTTGTGATCATCGATGACATCCGCAACATGCAACTCCAATATCATCTTCTCCTCCTCAATTTTTTTATTTTTTCCTTCAACAAATTGTTTTCTTCTTCTACTAAATTTAATCCCTCGACAATAGGGTCGGTTGGCACTTCCGATTCACATACATCCTACATAAATAAAATCTATGTCAGGTTGGTCGGCATAATTTTCATAAACAATAAATGAACCAATAGTTATAAAGATAATATATATACCACATCCGAATCATAGACGGGATGAGGGCCGACGGGGGCGGATACCAAAACCATCGCACTAAATAAGATGCAATAATAAAAGTAAGAAAATAATACAAGTATCTATGTAAACATACAAGTAAGAATATTTTTCCTTTCAGAAAGAACATAAGAACAAGAGGCTCACCACGGTGGTGCCGGTGATGAGCTCGGCGCGGGTGATCGACGGCGGCGAAGACAGGGACGGGGCGTGACGGACTGCTAAACCTAGACAAATATTGTGGAAAATGGAGCTTGGAGGTCGAGCTTGGAGAGGAGAAAGCTTAAGTAGTGTGGCTCGGGCATTCCATCGAACACCTTGTGTGCATAGGAGGTGAGCTAGAGCACCACCAAGCCCTCTCCCCCTCGGCCAGAAAAAAACAGAGCAGTGTGCTCTGCTCTTACGCGAGGGGGTATATATAGGCACTTCATTGGTCCCGATTGGTGGCATGAACCGGGACAAAAGGGGAGCCTTTGGTCCCGGTTCAAGCCACCAACCGGGACCAATGGTGGTGGGCCAGGAGCGAGGCCCATTGGTCCCCGTTCATCCCACCAACCGGGACCAAAAGGTCCAAATGAACCAGGACCAATGGCCCGCGTGGCCCGGCCAGCCCCCTGGGCTCACGAACCGGGACCAATGCCCCTATTGGTCCCGGTTCTGGACTGAACCGGGACTAATGGGCAGACCCAGCCTGGACCAAAGCCCTGTTTTCTACTAGTGTGGGGCTTCACGTCCATCACATTTCTGTATGTATATCGATTTGCTCGCTATCCAGGTCGAGCTGGTATACGCTCATTAATAAAAAAAATGCAAGCTCATTTTTCTCCAGTACGCACGAGAGTGCGTACTATATATTATAGAAGGAGATGGGCTAGAGGAGCCCCTCCACCGAGATGTTACAAATTACAGTTTAAAGTTTGAGCAGCAGGCTCCCTCCCAATCCAGTCCACTCAACGTTTATTTCCACTACGATTATTACTCTGACCTACGCGCCCACTTTGCAAGCTTCACGACTTGGTACTCCGCCTCCGCCTCCGCCTCCTCTTCCTCTGGCTCTACCCGTGGGGGCGGCAGTGGAAACTGCGGTTTGGCGTCGATGCCTCGCCGCTGTTGCTCCTCATGTTCGAGGGCAAACCACGTCTCCCAGTTGGGAGAGTCGGCGGCGTATTCGGCACCTGCGCACCTCCTCGTTGTGCGCCCGATGTGTCCGCAGAACCGCCGGCACCGGGATCCGCTGCGGATCGAGGTACCAGTGGTGCGGCGGCGTCACATCAGGCTAAGGTAGCGCATGCCTGTACTCCCAGTATCACTGTGCTTGGTGCCTCATCCACTTCCGTCCACATCCGACACCCCAAACCCTAACAATGGGCCTCTTCGGCAGCAGCAGCGGCAAGGGCAAGGGCACCCCCGGCGCATCTGCATCTGCGTAATGGGGGTTATATGTATAACTTTTGCCTAGATTGTGGTCGTCTTTGCTGTAGTAGTGTTGGACCTTTCCTATGTACAGTATGATCAGACATCAGTATGTAATGGGGGCTTCCGTATGATTGATGTTCGTGAAATTGGATGCAATTACATGTATATCCAGTTTGCAGTTTCTGCATGTTTGGTTTTGCCGTCATGACACTATGTTGCGTTGGAATTAAGAGCTGGTGTGACTGGGCTACTTGTTTGCCTGAAATCCAAAGCTTGGATAAAACACTACTTTTGTTTGGATACAGAACCTGACTAACATTTTTATGTGTTGCAGCAAGGACTATGCAGCGCAAATGTCATACAAGTGATCAACCTAACTGGGAATATTTGATATTCCGTATTTGGTTTCAACTCACTAAGTTATGGTGGTCTTCTTGTTTGTGTTCTGTTATGACATGTATAGACTGGATGATCCTATGATGGCATGACATGCAGGTTCTTTGTTACTTCAGTTTGGTATGGCCACCACTATGTCAATTTGGCTCCATTGATTCATTTTTCTTCAGATCATATGCGAGTGGTTAATTCGCTAGGTTTTTGATTTTCTTGCTGGATGTCGCCATGTTTCATGTGTTGAGAGTTTCAGACTTTTGATCAATCGATTTTTCATATGCTCAGGACAAATTAAGCCGTGACTATCACACTTTCTTAAGGCAACTAGCTGGCCATGTATGCTCGGCTAGTCCAACATCTGGTCAAGGCTGCTTTTAGAGCAAAGCTAATTCATGCAAACGAGCCGGTCTTTTACTTGCCAAATTAAAGAAAAGAAAGAAAAAACCACAAAAAATGGTTCGGGTTTGTTTGCCTTGTCTAGGAATTAGGACATGTGTGGAAAGAGAGAGAGCTCATTCGAGAGATGATGCCTTGAAAACTTGCAAGGATCAATAGCACATGATGTCTCATCACTTTATCCCTTAGTGAAAACTTACGGAATTGGACAACACATGATGCATCACCACTTTATGTCTTAGTGAAACTTGCAGGGTTTGACAACACATGATGCCTTACCACTTTATGCCCCCAGTGAAGGCATGTCATTTATTGTCACCGACCTTTTTATTTTTTGTAACCAAGGAGCAAGCTGAATTTTGTAGATCTTTAAAGCAGTAGCTCCAGTTCTAGCTTGAGAAAGAAAGAAGCTAGTCAATGGGTTGTAAGAAAACTGAATTGATGACCCACCAAAAATGCCTTGAAAAGAGGAGTGTTTAACAAAAAAACTAGCACTTTGAGGTTTGCGTCCCATTAAACTACCACTGACGATGTCCTGGACTAGGGGGTACTCACCACATCGTCTCCCGATCTGTTAGATTGGCCGAGGACCCCCATGGCCGTATACTCATGGGCCAGTTCGGACAGCTGCCGCATACAAGGAAGATTCCACAAGACTTGGTGATCAAGACAATGACTCCTCCCCACCGGCGTATTTGGCTAGTACTCTTGTTATCCTAGGCCTCTGGTGCATTATATAAACCGAGGCCAAGCTAGTCGATAGAGATATACAACGTACAATCATACCATAGGCTAGCTTCTAGGGTTTAGCCTCTCTGATCTCGTGGTAGATCAACTCTTGTAATACTCATATCATCAAGAATAAATCAAGCAGGACGTAGGGTTTTACCTTCATCAAAAGGGCCCGAACCTGGGTAAAACATCATGTCCCCTGCCTCCTGTGACCATCCGCCTTAGACGCACAGTTCGGGACCCCCTACCCGAGATCCGCCGGTTTTGACACCGACATTGGTGCTTTCATTGAGAGTTCCGCTGTGTGATCGGCAAAGGATCGATGGCTCGTCTGCAGGTCAACTGCGATGCCGCCATCTTCGTCGCCGGCTCGACTGGTCACCTTGGCTCGACCGAGGACCGTGCTCCATCTCCGATCGTCATGTTCGGACAAGGGCCTTCATCAACATCAACTTTGATCTCTATCAAGATCACGGAGGAATCATTCATGGAGCTCGGGGGCTCAACGTCAACATTGCCCTCGGGCGACCGTACTGTTTTTCCGAACAGCAAACTTGTATCCGCTGCCACCACCTCTTAGAGCATCACTTTGACGATCCCTTTGGTGGAATTGTGCGGAATTGAGTCTACAACAACCATGCAAAATTTCGTCGAATTCCAATAAGGAATCTCCGGCAATCTACGATATACCGGAGCCCTATCAAATCTGGACGGGAATCTAGACGAGTTTAGGGCGTGGTCTCCATAGCCCAGCTCGGAGGTCCTTTGAAAGATCCAACCGTTCATCTACTGCGGAATTCCCATATCTACCACCCCTCCAAATTTCAGCTCGATTCGACGGTTCAAACTCCGGGAACATTCTGATGAGTGGACTAATTTTCGGATCCATTTTCTGCGCGAATACGGATTCGACCCGAATTCATGTTTTTATATGAACGTGATATTGGACAACCTTTTTAGAGGAATTCTATTCTAGGGTATTGTGCGTTGTTTTTAAACACGTGCCCGTAAATTTCTAAGCCTCCCCTGAGGTCATCTTCATCATCATGCTGGTGTCAAACCAGTCCGGCAATATTGCTCCAAGGCTGCAGACCTGCGCTAGACACGGCGTCACTTTATTGAGCCGAGCTCAACTTCTTTGGATCATCATCTCGGCAAGCCGAATAAGAGTCCGGCATCGCGAAGGATAAATCATCACCAACATCGCCGCCCCACAGATTACACGGAGCGGGCATACCGGCATCGCCGCACGGTCACTTCATCAAGCCGGCATCGACCACGTCACGACCTGCATCGGCAGGGACGCACTATTGCTTTTTCAAGCTGGTGTCAATCACGCCGACCTACTTCGACTCATCGGCTAACATCGAGGCTTCGACATCTCGGCTAGACCGGGGGCTTCGCCATCTCTTCATCAACCTACTCCGCAGACTTCGGCGTCACTAGCTGACTAGCTTTGTCACATTAGCTGGACCAAGGGCTTTGCCTCGGCAAGCCAACCTTTGCCAGCATCGCCATGCCGGCGCTTTATCGCCCATCAGGCAATGGATGTGCGGATCGAGTCCTAATTTTGGGAATCACCTTTCTTCGGATTGCTACAACAAATAAACCAGGTGCTATTAATCCTACTATTTTTTGCTTGTTTGGGCTCATTTTTCCCAATGAATTATTACTCTGGTTTGTCCATCATATGTACGCAGGTCTATCAAATGGTTGCCGCATTAACGAGGTCGCATGGTGGTTCGGTCAGTTTCCGTATATAGTCCGGCGAATGCCGCATTCGGAACTGGGACCGACCTGTGAATTCAGGCTTTGCCACGCCTTTACCGCATCACGCCGACGCCCGGCATCGACATTGACTTCGGTGCCATGCCATATTTCTTTTATTACTCACTTTGCATAAATTATTTATTATGCAACGATTTTTTAATTATTATTATTACTAGTGTCTCCGGTTTGCATTTTTTTGTGCACAGGAAAATGATCCGGAGACTTTGGCGTCACTCTGCCGGTGTGCATTGATCGTGCTATGTCGCCACTTCGGCGTATCGAGCTCTCCGCTCCGCCACCTCGGGACCGTCTTGGGGGATGGAACCTTGTCCCGCATCATGCTCGGACCGCGTCATCAATGCCGAACACATTAACCAGCTAAGTCGCTTTCATGCTCAAAGTTTAATTTTTAACTTGTGTTTGGTTCGACCAAGCATTATACTATTTTGGAAAAAAATTGCTTGTAGAAAATCTCCTTGTCAAAACTTTGTTAGTGGCATGCAAATTCAAATACCCCGTTTACTTGGGGGCTTCCTTCATGAAGCTTTTTCTTCTTGCATATGATTATACTTGTACGGCTTCGTTCCTTGTTCGTGTATTACGCCACAATATGCACCATATTGACTTAAGCGATTTGCAAGCTGGGTTGCCTGGCTCCTATGCTTACCCCTACGTTCCCGATTGTTCGGCTAGGGAGTAAAGGGAGCACCTCTGCGATTGTCACGACCGGGTCCTCCGAGCTCTGACCTCAGACTGGGTGAAGCCGAAAGCTAGCGCTCTTATTGTTTTCAATCATGGTCGGCACACAACGGAACTCATGAGTACAAAACATCTATTGCACAAGTCTCATAGTAATAATGAGCACCGAAGAAAGGTATCGGTGGGGGTACTATTTTCTTCGAAGATGCTTCTTACACTTCGTTAGTAATATAGCATAAGTTCCCTGAGCGCGCTTTGTCTGTTACAGCCTTATGGCCTGATTGCCTGGTCATCGGAAACACCGTCGATACTCTCGACAGGCGGAGTACACGACACTTTTCGGCCCTTGGCCGAAGAGGGAGAAGCCGACGGTTGGTTAAGATGTGTTTAAAGTTCGGTTGAACACAAATATGATATAAGTACTTCGGTACATACAATCATTATACATAAAATTCTTACCCAAGTCACTTGGGGACTCTTAAAATTTATATATGAGCTGTAAATGTGTTTTCTTCTTGGTCGTTGTCAAAACACGACAGAAGCACAATCTTTTCTTTCTCTTCCATTTTTCGGATTGGCACCGAACACTTGATCTTGTTCGGACGTCATGTTTTTACTGACTTTTTTGGCTTTTAAGCTTTTTGGCACTTTTAAACTATTTGTGTGTTTCCAGCACAAGTCTCACAGTGCAATGCCAGACACCTTTAGAGATTCGGCAAAAACATTCTCGGATATTGCTATATATGCATCGGTTTCGAATTGTGTCTTCGGTCAATAGTTGGGCTGCCCGCCTCCTACACTATATTCCTAAGTTCCGCTTTGTTCGGCTAGTAGTGCAAAGGGAGAACCACTGCGATTGTGCTTCCAGCTCACATGGTTAAGCACCTCAGTGGAGAAAGCCGAAAACTGACTGTCACAAATCCCGGTAAACTGGTCAGCGATTCGATGACTGTGTTAAATGACGGGCCATTCATAACAATGGCCAAAGTGTTTACGGCTTGACCTCGACTATCGCCGAACACTACCGGGGGCTATTAACTGGCCTCCCAAACTAAATTCTCGATATTTTGCTCTTACATTGGAGCTGAGGTTTCATGATCATGCTTAGCATGACAACCCAAAGAAAGGAACCGATAGCGGGACTATCTCTTTGGAAGACATTTCTTATGTTAAACAGTAATATAACATATCTCTCTGCGTACCTTTGTTTATAAAACCGTATGGCCAGATTGCCTTGTTTGTTGTAAATCTTTGCCCTCATAAAGGCTTTATAACGTAGGACAAAACACTCCTCGGCTACTGGCCGAGGAGGTGGAAGCCGATGGTCGGTCAACAAAGTTTTGTACAATGAGGATCTGAGCATTAATGACGTAAAGTACTTGGATACATAGAGTCATTACACATAAATTGTGATTTTACTATGGATGTCGATCCTTGATTCGGCCACCCGTGCCTGCATTAAGGCTCGGGGGCTACTGGGCTTCGGGCTTATTATTTACAAATATTAAAGGGGCACATCGATCCCCTGATCTGGTGTTGCCACCCGACCAGTGTCTTGGGGGCTACTGCATTGCATGTTCAATGCAGAAAATTTTAAGTGCAATACAGTTTCCGACGAGATTTTGATCCTCGGGTTGGTCGGCCGCACCCAACCTGAGTCTTGAGGACTTAACACGCCGCTTTTTGTGTCCCGAAGTATTCTGCCGAGCTAGGATTTGATCCTCAGGCCGATTTTGCAAATCAACCCGAGTCTCAGCGGCTACTGGGATCAGCGGTCTTATGTCATCCTTCAGGTGCATCTCGGGTTTTAGACCGATACACACCTTGAGGGCTACTGACTATATATCTCGGCAGAGAATAAATTGCACCAATCAAAAATATTGAAAAAAAATCGGCCCACACTCGGGGTGGTGCACCACCTCCGAAGCAGTCCGGCATAAAGCTCGGGCGCTAGTGGCTGGCTCCATAGAGGGCATTTCCAGCATTAAGCTCGGCTAAACTCCTTCAACTTTTTTGGACCAAGATGATCTATGACATCTTGGATATAGTCCGGCGTTGGAGCTCGAAAGCAGTCCGGCATTGGTGCTCGGCTGCAAAACATACCTCGAATGCAGTCCGACGTTAGAGCTCGGACGCAAGAGGACACTGCCTACCGGGAACAACTACAAACCCGAGGTGTGGAATAAAAATAACAAGGCATTGATAAAGGCCGGAAACTTAAAGGGGCTCCTCGGATACCCGACGTGCAAACTCGTCGAATGCATTTCGGAGATCCTCAAGATCGAAGATGAGAAGATTTGTTGAACCAATTTTCAAGACCGACGACCGAAGACGAAGAATAGTTCGGAAGAACCGAGGAGCGTCCCCAACTTGAAGACCGGTTCAGGGGGCTACTGACGGTGTCCTGGACTAGGGGGTACTCACCACGTCGTCTCCCGAACTATTAGATTGGGCCGAGGACCCCCATGGCCGTATACTCATGGGCTAGTTCGGACAGCTCCCACATACAAGGAAGATTCCACAAGACTTGGCGATCAAGACAAGGACTCCTCCCCACCGGCGTATTTGGCCAGGACTCTTGTTATCCTAGGACTCTGGTGCATTGTATAAACCGAGGCCAGGCTAGTCGATAGAGATATACAACATACAATCATACCATAGGCTAGCTTCTAGGGTTTAGCCTCTCCGATCTCGTGGTAGATCAACTCTTGTAATACTCATATCATCAAGAATAAATCAAGCATGACGTAGGGTTTTACCTCCATCAAGAGGGCCCGAACCTGGGTAAAACATCGTGTCCCCTGCCTCATGTTACCATCCGCCTTAGACGCACAGTTCGGGACCCCCACCCGAGATCCGCCGGTTTTGACACCGACAACCACTCACTCACTCACAATGGGAGCACCGCCGGAGGAGAAGGTCTGAGGAGCCGAGCGGAGATATTCTTGGGCGACTGTCAACAAGGGCGGAGATGGTCCGTCTTCAACCCATGTCCACATGAACATGCTATTTTAGTTAGGAGTCAATTACACCACTAGTGCTAGAACTTGGCGTGAAAAATCACTTTAGTGCCAAAAGTTACGACATATATTAACCTGGTGTTACAACTTGACTTTAACGTGCATATACGGTGCAAATCACATTTGTATACAGACACGGGGCTGACTAGGCGCGCCATGTCGCACGGGGCCCGCTCCCATCCACTGAATGACAAACATAGGGCGTGTGGCCGTTTTTCTTGGAAAACCCCTTAGAATCATTATTTTCTCTTGAAAACGTCCTTGATGCATGTCGGTCCATCTATCAACGACCCGCGTGACCTATTTTTCTTGGAAACCCCTCAAAATTATTTTCTCACTCAAAAATGCCCCTGACGGGCTGTCGGTCCATCTGTGAGCGACCACAAACCATGTGCAAAAATTTAAAATTTTGGCCGACAGTATTTGAACCTGTTATATGCAGCATCAAGCGGCGTGTACCTAACCAATGCACCCAGAAGCTTTATCTGACCTAACTTTTGTTAGAGGATCTGATCTAACTGTATACGTACATAGATCATTTAGTATTTATAAGCGTGCTGGAGATCCTATGGCCCATTTTGCATGATTATTTTTTATTAAAAAACTGTAAAATTATATGTAGATTATAATCGTGTGTTATAAGTTAATAAATTGAAACATAAAAAGAGAACACTTTATAAACTACATAACACATGAACATTTAAAATATATATTAACATTTATTTTGATATATAGAAAAATATATAATTACTTTGATATTTTTATTAACAATGAAAATTATTATGTGCATAATTTGTAATATATAATTTAATTACATGGAAAAAAATTTAAATAATATGTGAATGATTGTATAATATAATAGGGATAATTAATTTTGTGCCCTTAGTTGTGTCCCCCTCGACAGGTTTACCCCTAATTTTCGAAAACACTCATTCCTGCCCAAACCATTTTGCTCGACTTATGCTTTTGCCCTCTGACCATTTGACCGTCATCTTACAAAAATCATAAAAAAGTCATACTAACTCAGAAAAATGTGAATAAGATATAAAAATGTTCAAAAGAGAATCACCTATATGTGCATGCCATTTGCATTCAGGACCAAGGTGTTAGAAGGTCCCCATCTTAGCTTGAGCTCATATTATCTCAACATGAACATTACAATCCGAAAAAATTGAAAAAAAAATCTAAAAAAATTGGTGGCAAACATTGACAAATGTTTCGAGTTCCTGCCAAGTTTCATAAAGGAGCGACATTTGTAGAAGCCATGGCAAAAAAAATATGCTCCAAAGCAAAATCCATTATGGAGTGCTAATTTTGTTTTTCTCCACGACTTTCAGGAATGTCATTCCCCGATGAAACTTGGCAGAGGCACGGGCCAAGGTTTAGCACCAAATTTTTTAACATTTGTTGAATTTTTTGTTCAGTTTTTTAAGATTTTACTATTCATGTTGAGTTCATATGAGCTCAAACTGAGATAGGGACTTTCCAACACTTTTTTGATGAATGCAAATCGCATGCACATATATGTGACATTTCTCTTAGCATTTTCATATGTTATTCACATTTTTTTGAGTTAGTATGAATTTTTCAAACTGACGGTCAATCGGTCAAACGGAAAAAGCATAAGACGAGCAAAGTGGTTTGGGCGGGAACAAGTGTTTTCAAAAACTAGGGGTAAACCTGCCAAGTGTGGCCCAACTAGGGGCATAAAAATCATTTATCCCAATATAATATCGTATATATTTTTTATTTGTAAGATAGGATACTAATTTACATATATTTTAGAAATTTCTATTTAAAATAACTCTGTTGGGGGGTTGGTAGTCATGTGCACCAGATTTTTTTGAAAAAAGGAGGATGACCCCCGGCCTCTCCATCTGGGTGATGCATATGGCCACTTTATTAATTATTCTCACAAGACCTTACAAAGCCAAACAACAACAAGACTAAAGCCACCGTCTAAGCAACAACTGTTGCTACACCTATCCAATTGATGAAGGGGCGCAGATAGTATGGGCCTAATACCAAACAGACATCGCAGCCAAACCTAAACATCTAAGACCTGAGGTCCCAACCAGGACGCCTACCTGGTATGGGGAACCTACCAGTCCGGCGCACTCCTCGACCAGGACGCCTGCCGGGTATGAGACCGCCGCAGCCACCTGCCACCAATCCATCTTCAGAGCTGTACTGTTGCATGTACCGTGCCAGGTCTCTCTATCATCGACGCCTGACATCGTCGTCCTCCTGTGCGAGTCCATCCTCCCACAGCAAACTCCGAATCTGCACTACACCACGCCGTCAAGATCCGTCGCCATCAGTGTGTAGGATGAATCACTGCTCCACCAAAGAATTCATCCTCTGGTCCCTCGATCACGTATGTACCTCCAAGAATGACGCCCCCAAGCGAGGAACGACACCAGAGCGCCACCGTCATCCGATCATCCGATCTAGGTTTTCCCCCAGAGGTAGCAGAGAGTGGCCTTGAACTTCTCCACGGCGATGCCTTCAAGAAGGGAACAACGCAGATAGCGCCGCTACCGCCGGCCTTAGCAGACGCCGAAGGCAAGTTTTCACCCAGATCAGTTCGAAGGGATCCAACTCTCGTGCACGAGCCGCTGTCACAACCAGCGAGCACCGACAAATCAGCGAGCCGCCGGCACCACCGCATCCAGATCACTGGCCACGCCGGGCCGCCGCCATCCCCGCGCCGTCCGGGTCAGAGACGGGGCCGCCGACCGTGCACAGGGACCAACGCCGCCTGCACACGCCGGAGCGCCGCCAAGAGCCCAGCGCCCGCCACCGCTTGCCTAATCATGTATTGAAATATAGGGTCCCGCTATTTGTCACTAATTCCAGCCAACTAGTATATGTTTCTTAAAGCATGAACAATTTTATACACTACATTAGTATTTTGCTAAAACTATGAACATTTTAAATCTCATATAATCATGTATTGAAATATAGGGTCGCGCTATTCGTCACCCTGGGTGAAGAATTATTACTCCACACCCCATCCCACCCCACGACCAACACTCTAAAAGGTAAGAAATAAATTCTTGAGGTAAGATTAAACCAGGAGGGAAACTGGTGTTCCACCGCAAACAAATGTGGGTGAGGTAATCTTACGCTATAAAAACATGATGGTGTTGTAATTTTACGGGAATGTGTAGGGAGGCATTACTGACATTTTTTAATAGAATGAGACTACTCTCCAGAACCATTGCCGTAAGAAACATAGACTTGCAAGGTAAATTTACCTCGCGCATGCAAGTACATAATTCTGCACGGGATGCATTGCATGATCCTTCCTTTCGTGTCAGGTTGATTTCTTCAAATATCTTCTTCCACTCCCAGAGAAAGAACGACACAAATTGGATGGCCGAGACTTCCCTTTACAACTGCTTCAGATCAAGGCTAATGCATTCTAAAGTTTATCCTTTCCTTCTCACCAGCTATTTTTATGACTTCCTCATAAGGCACCGTTGATTTGACCATTGATGTAGTGGAAATCTTATTTGGGATATATTTTAGGGTATCTGCAATTGCATCCTCAACCATTCGAAGGATTTTTACATTCCTGAAATGACCGTATTTGTATCATATGAACACAACATCACTTCTTTTTATTTTCTTTTTTGCAGGGAAACACCTATTCTTTAGTAAGAGTACTGTTATCGCAAAGGGACTGATGCCAAACTTCATAAAAATACACTGAAGAATTTATAGTATCAGTTCTAAGAAACACAGAACTGGAATTTTGAGGGTCAACTCTCAAGAAAACAGAGATGAAACTCTGTACATGCTCTCAGAGAGCATGCTGATAGCCTCACTACCGACATAAATACACTCTCAGCCCGGAGAAAATAGCAGGAACGCGATTCAGAATGAAGACAAGCAGCCTGCAGCTCCCCAGGGCTAAACCTTATCAATGATAGACTCAAACAACATGTCAGCAAAACTCTGTTCTGTCAAAGATTCTGACACTGTGTTCTGTTCAAATTTCCCAATGTATTTATCACCATTATCAACATGCTATTATCAGGGTACTTGAGCTACCTAAAATGTAAATAAATCTCATATATATATATATATATATATATATATATATATATATGTACGTAAACACTATTCTGATCACGGGATCAGAATAATATTCTGATCACAACCTGACCTGCCCCGCTAGTAGTACGTTGAACTTCCCTGTGAACTAGGTTGAACTTCCGCCAACATTACCCAAATGGGGCTTGCAATATACCGTTGGAAAGCTATGGACCCCAATATCATGACCCAACTTAAAATTTTGGCAAAATATAAACGGTTTAAGAGCAGTTTGGAAAACCGTTTTTTCTTCGCACAAAAAACGTGAATCGTATTTTCAATCACATTTCTAAACCATTTATCGGAATGAGACATATAATATGGCGTTGGAAAGCTACTGCAAAACCGCTTCTTCCACATGTTGAAAGTTTTCTCTAATTCCCTATGGTTAAACAGTAATTTGAAAAAATGTAAAATTTCGTAAACCGAACAGCTGAGTTCCTTTTTTCGATGTCATTTCTAAACGGCTAATCCAATGGAGGCATATGATACGGCGTTGGAAAGCTTATGGAAATGCGCTACTTTTTCGTCTTGAAAGTTTTTTTTTCTAATTTTGATGGTTTAAGAGTAATTTAGAAAATGACCCAAGTCCTACTGAGTTCGTATTTTCGAGCTAATTTTTTAACCATGCGTCCAAATGCAGCAAATGATATGGCGTTGGAAAGCTTGAAGATACGCGAAAATATTCGTATATATTGTTTCTCCTAATTCATTATGGTTTTATGTAAGTTTTGAAAATGGTTAAAAACGTATTTTTGTCGTAATTTCTACAAAGTTTATCGGAATGGGGAAAATAATATACCGCTGAAAAGCTCAGAAAATGCGAAACTTTTTCATGTTGATGGTTTTCTCTGATTCCTGGTCGTTTTCAAGTAATTTCAAAAATGGCGAGATCATTCGTTCTGCCTTTATCGCAAAACAGATTCTTCGAAAATGCACCGCGTGAAGAACCTGAACTTCTCGGCATGTCTACTTGAACTTCACTCTGTTTTTCACGTGGTTTTTTTTGCTCTTAGCTCTCCATCCACTCACCGGAATTGAGCAAGTGATATACCAGTGGAAAGCTGCTGTAAATACGCAACTTTCCCGTGTTGATCATTTTTTCATACTCGCGACGGTTTTAAAAGTTTTTCATCTAATATTCATTCAGTGTAGGAGGTGAACTTCCTGCTGTTTTTACGTTGAACTTCTGTGACGTATTTTTCATTTTTATATTCTCATCCATTTCGTCAGTGTTACACAAATGGTATTTCTTTTGTACAACCCTCTCTCACAATATTTTTTTAACTTTCTCCGACCGAGGACTTGAACTTACACAAATGATATTCCTATCGTTTTGAAGTAAATTAGATAAATGACGAGATCATGATTTTTGCCTTCATTGCGAATGGAAATGCACTGCGTGAAGTAGTTGAACTTCTCGGGCATGTCTGTTTGAACCTCACTCTGTTTTTGACGTGCTGTTTTTTGCACTGCATGAAGTAGTTGAACTTCTGGGGCATGTCTGTTTGAACTTCACTCTGTTTCACTTTATTGTTTTTTATATGAAATACACACCATGTAGTACGTGAACTTCTGGTTATTATCACTTTGAACTTCTCTCTGGTTTGAGAGAATTATTTTAAAACACAAAACAACATATTTTTATGTATTTTGGACATCTAAATACACGGTGAACCTCTCTCACAAGAATTTTTTTAAACTTTTCCTCGCCCAGCACTTGAAACTTCTAGCAACCATTTTTTTCCGTTTATGAGTTGTTTTTGAAAGTGCAAAAAATGGCGTTGTGTTTTTTATTTTTTGAACAGGTAAATCCTAGGTTTTAATAAACTTTGAACTTCTCTATTATTTCAATTTGAACTTCACCTTTTTATATTTTTGAGTAAAGAATTGTATTGGATTTTAATATGGGAAAAATCGAACATGGAAATACAAGGTGAACCTCTCTCACAATAATTTTTGAACTTCTCCAGACAGAGCACTTGAACTTCTTTCAACAAACCTTTTAAGCTTTATTTTTCTATACTTTTTATTCTCACCTGAAATGCATTCCTTGAAGTACTTGAACTTCTCGTTGTTTTCACTATGAACTTCTTTCAACAGGTAAGAATTTTTTGAATACATCAAAATGTGTTTTAAATGGTATACATGAAAATTTTAAACCGTTCATCGAAATGTGGCACATAATATACCAGGTGGAAAGCTTACGTATCGCAACAAGTATTTCATGTAGACATGTGTTACAAATTCGTTGCCGTTTGAGAGCAGTTTTTAAAATGGAAAAACAACGTTGTTTTTTGACTTTTTTCAACATGTAAATGAATGACAAACTTTTTTTCAACGTTGTGTCACTCTTTTCAAACTTTTTTGTCTCTTAATGCACTAGGGTTTCCTCTCCTAACTTGTTTCTCAAACGACTTACCATTTTTCTAGCTGATGATATGATACATAGTGAACTAGTACACCTAGTTCATGCTTTTTCCACTGGTATTTTTTTATTAAATGCAGAAGTTCTGATTGTTTGAACTCCTCCGTTGGTTATATATGAAGTGCGCAACATGATTCCAGAGTTCCATTTTCCTTTTCAAAATATAGTACATGAACTTCCATTTCTGTTTGAAGTGCATGGGGGCTGGCGGTGGATGCCGACGCTGATGTGCGGGAGGGAGGAGGGGGAGGGCAGGCCGCGCCAGAGCACATGGAAGGTCACACCGAAGCGGAGGACACCGCCTGCCGAAACCTCTCTCGCAGACGGGCGGAGGGAAGGGGAGGCCTCGAACGGGGCGTGTCCTCTTTCTACGGCGGGCTGAGCTGGTTTCGGTTGCCGGAGGGTGGACGGGGAGGCGCCCGTGTCTGGGGCAGAACAACAGGGAGGCGTGAGACGCAGGGGGTCATCGCCAGAGGAGGAGCTGGGCGACGTCAGGGGCAGCCTAGGTGGCAGCGGAGGCGTGGCGGCGTACCTGAGGTAGGTGACGGGGTCGTGCGCCGGCGCTTCATGGCGGGAGCCGGCGCCCGGTCGTACGCCGGTGCTTGGTGGTGGCAGGCGGAGGTGGGATCAGTCCCGGCCGGATCCGGGGGAAGGAGGTCGTCTGGTGGCCGGATCCGGGGGCGGTGGTGTCGTGGCGGCCAGATCCCGGGGAGGGAGCGGCGTGTCGGCGGGATTTAGGAGCGGTGGCAGCGCGGTGGCTAGTTCTCGGGGAAGGGGAGGGGGCGGTGCGGGAGGTGCGGGACTGGGTGGTTTTTTTTTTCTCAGTGGCACTGGTAGAAAAAGGGCCTATAGTCCCTGTTCGTAAGGGCCTTTAGTCCCGGTTCTGGAGTATTTGTAACTACCGGCTACATATATACAATAATTATCTCTTACAAATATAATCATACGGACTCAGGGTCCACATAGAATTCTCCGTCTTCAGGGATCACGTGGTCAAGAAAGAATGCCGCCAATTCCTCTTGAATTGCTCGCATGCGAGCTGGTACTAGGAGTTCATCCCGCTTCAGAAACATCTAATTTGAAGAAGGGGGTCAATACATATATATATGAATGAATGAAACTCAACACAAATTATGGTAATAAAATAAAATTGTGAATGTTGTTATTTACGTACTTCATATTGTTCGTTAGAGTACCTGCCCCGCTCACAGGTCGTGTGGCAGATGGACTCGCAGATGTAGTATCCACAGAAATCATTCCCTTGTTCCTGCCACAACCACTTTACAAGAAATAGAGGTCAATCAAACTGATAAGCAAGAATGCTAAATGGTATTGATGAAACTAGCGCTTGAATCACTAGGAGATGCGCGGAACATGCTACTATAGTACTTACTTTCGGGTGTCTAAATTCCAGCTCCTTCGGCAGTCCCGGAACTGTTTTGGTGAATTTTCTCCAAACCCTGCCGGACAAAGAAAACAATTACTTGACATCAGGAAATGAACAAAGTTGCTGATATGGTGGATAATGATCGATTTAACTTACTTCTGGAGTATTTGAGTCATGTCTGCATAGTCCCGGGGATCTTTTCGTTTATAGAGTCTAAGACGGTTACTACTCCCTGCTCAAGCTTAATCTCTAGGAGAATATAGTGGAAACTGCACACACACATGCATAACTCATCAATTACATTACTATAACCTTGACTAATATATAAGGGAAACCGAATACGCACAAGACAGTAACACTCACCTGAAGTTGTAAGGAAAGAGTATTATATCTTTGTTTTGATTTATTACGAACGATCGTAGCAAGTTGGCCTCGGTAGCTGCGGCATGAAGTTTAACCTCAGTTGCATCTATGAGATATGTGTTAATGAACCCAATATCACCGACTTGTCTTTTCTTCAATTCGGCGATCTTCAATCTGCATAATATAGTGAGGATGATTATAAATACATGCAATGAAAGAGCTAAGCTATATAGAGAAACTTAATGACAGAAGTAGTACTACTTACAGACAGTAGCAGGCGACCGTTGTTTTATCGAGGGCCAATTGATTGAAAAACTGATAGAACTCCTCAAATGGAAAATGCAACAGATCAATTCCAACGAGGTCATGCTCCTTTTTAACTTTCACATACAAAGTACTCCTCCCCCCAGAGTCTCTGCAGATTTTCAAGTACCAATCATGCAATCTTCGCATCATTGTTGATAGAGATCTTTCATCTTTGACGAGAGGCTTCCGTACTCGTATCTTTGTATATGCATGTCCATGGGTTCATAATGTACTTCGTCGGGCAGGTAATCTGCAAGATTGCTATAACCGGGCACCATCCTCGGATCATTAGCGACGTTGTGGCTAGGCACCTTGAGCGGGAGGCACGATTGCTTCGCTTGTTCGCCGAGCTGGGCAATTTGTTTCCGAGCTCGTCGTTCTTTCAGCCTTTGATCACTGATAGTACTTCCCGACCGCTCCGCTTCGGCAAATTCCTTTCCAATAATGCGGTCATAGTTTCCTTTCGGCGGATCAGACTTCGGTGGTTTTGTCAGGGCAGCCAGAGTGCGCTTCACTTTCACCCGATCTACCTTCTCCTCCGGAGGTGGATGTTTCTTTGCTTTCACCCCTTCAAAGAATTTCTTCACTTCTTCTCGCGCGATCTCGGCGTTCTCCTCCTGGGTCCTCTCGTATGGTAACTTCTCTGGAGTCTTCAGAGAAGGACCGAATCTGTATGTCCTCCCGCCTCTGGTTGTACTGCTAGACGCCGACCGAGCAGACGTAGCGGTTGTCTTCTTTACTTGCTTAAGAGGCGGAGGAGAAGGACTACGACGCGCCGGAGCAGCTGGAGAGGCGGAAGGTCTCTTCCGCCCTTGCTGACGAGGCGGAGAAGGAGGAGGCTGGCTGCTCGGGCGCGTCAGCGCAGGCGGAGAAGGAGGCGGAGTGCCGCCACGCGCCGGAGAAAGAGCCGGCCAAGGGCCCTGATCGTCACTCTCCGGAGGAGGAGGCGGTGGAGGCGGAGTGCCCTGACTCGCCGGAGGAGGAGGAGGAGGCGGTGCCGTCCAGTTCGGATGGTTGATGAGCTCCTTCCGCCATAGGCATGGAGTCTTCAGAGCAGACCCCAGCCGAATCTCCCCTTCACCGGTAGGGTGGTCAAGCTGGAGGTCCTCAAATCCCTCCGTTATCTCATCCACCATCACCCTAGCATATCCTTCTGGAATCGGCCGGCAGTGAAAAGTTGCGCCGGGTTCAGTAGGATAAACAGAGCCAACAGCCGCCTTGACCTTCAAATTCATCTATTGCGTCATAAGGTGGCAATTTTGAGACTCCGTTATAGCATCCACGGGATAGCTGGCAGGAGCCGTCAAGGCATGCTCCGGCTAAAGCAGCTCGGTGGAAGCCACGCTGCTTCTGTGCTGAGATGGCGGGGTAGCTTCGGGGGAGGCTCCGGCAGTACGTTTGCTGCGATTTGCTTCTCGTTCCTCTATCGCGTCTACCCTTGCTTGCAACGCCTGCATTTGGGTCTGCTGCACTTTTTTCCTCCTCTCATGGTATTTGTAACCGCCTGCGTCCGGAAACCCAACCTTCCACGGAATGGAGCCTGGTGTGCCTCGTGTCCGTCCAGGGTGCTCAGGATTCCCGAGGGCCATTGTGAGCTCGTCGTTCTCTCTGTCTGGAAAGAACGTCCCTTCCTGCGCTGCTTCGATATACTGCTTAAGCTTACTGACTGGTATGTCCATTTGATCATTCATCCAAATGCACTTCCCTGTTTCAGGGTCCAGGGTTCCGCCAGCCCCGAAGAACCAAGTCCGGCAACGGTCTGGCCAGTTAATTGTCTCTGGTTCGATCCCTTTATGAACCAGATCATTCTCAGTCTTGGACCACTTAGGCTGGGCTACAAGGTAGCCACCTGACCCCGTGCGATGGTGAAGCTTCTTCTTCGCAGCATTTTGCTTGTTTGTCGCCGACATCTTCTGACTCTATTCCGATGTCTTGTGGGCCACAGATGCGGGCCAGTGATCTCTGATCTTCTCATATCTGCTCTTGAATTCTGGTGTCTCATTATTTTCGACAAACTTATTCAGCTCTTTCTTCCACCTCCTGAATAGTTCTGCCATCCTCTTCAGAGCAAAAGACTTGATTAATTTCTCTTTAACTGGGTTCTCTGGATTATCCTCAGGCGGTAGGGGGAAATTTAACTTCAGCTTAGTCCAAAGATCATTTTTCTGCATATCATTGACATAAGAGACCTCAGGGTCTTCTGTAGCCGGCTTAAACCATTGCTGGATGCTTATCGGGATCTTGTCCCTAACCAAAACCCCGCACTGAGCAACAAATGCGCTCTTTGTCCGGAGGGGTTCAATAGGTTGGCCGCCAGGCGCGATTGCTATGATCTCAAACTTTTCATCCGAGCTCAACTTTTTCTTCGGGCCTCGTCTCTTTACCGAAGTTGTGCTCGATCCGGAGGGCTAGAAAAAAGAACAAAGACTTAATTAATATGTGTACATACCAAAACAATGAATGCATCAATCAGCTAGTCAGCATAGGCTTAACTAACATATATACCTGGCCGGACTCGGTTCGGTCACCGGAGCCGTCATCACGGTCTCCTTCTTGCACCGGCATTGGGTCACCAGAGCCGTCCTCATGTTCTTCTTCTTGCACCGGCATTAGGTCACTGTAGCCAGCTTGTTCACCCTCTCCTTCCAGACCATCGGTTTCGTTGAGAAACAACGAGATGGCATCACTTCCTTCTGCGATTATGTCCCTCAACAACGCTTCTTTTGTTGCTTCATCTAGGGCGGTGTCCATAGTTTCTACAAATATTGACAACATGGCAATTATTATTCAAACATGACAGATGGATATATTAGTGCCAAACATAGAACTAGCTGTTGGGTTTCATAGTAATTTCAAAAAATTTCCTACGCACACGCAAGATCATGTGATGCATAGCAACGAGAGGGGAGAGTGTTGTCTACGTACCCACGCAGACCGACTGCAGAAGCGTTGACGCAACGTAGAGGAAGTAGTTGTTCATCTTCACGATCCAACCGATCAAGTACCGAAACTACGGCACCTCCGAGTTCGAGCACACGTTCAGCTCGATGACGATCCCCGGACTCCGATCCAGCAAAGTGTCGGGGAAGAGTTCCGTCAGCACGACGGCGTGGTGACGATCTTGACGCACTACAGCAGCAGGGCTTCGCCTAAACTCCGCTATAGTATTATCGAGGAATATGGTGGCTGGGGGCACCGCACACGGCTAAGGAATAGATCACGTGGATCAACTTGTTGTGTCTTTGGTGCTAGCCCTGCCCCTCTATTTATATGTTGAGCCCCGGGGTCGAAACTTGGAGCAAAAGCCTCCTCAAAGTCGGTTTTGCCCGAAAGGCAAGAGTCCCAATCGGACTGCAGGACCAAACGCCACAATCCTTGGCGTCTGGCCCAGACGCCATGTGCCTCGGCGTCTGGCCCTGGGCCAGACGCCAGGGTCTCCGGCGTTTGGCCCCCTGGCCTCCGCAGAACTCATTTTGCACCGACCTAAAGCCTCATGGGCTTGACCCCTTGGCCTAACCATATCATCCAATATATGAATCTTTACGTCTCGACCATTTCGAGACTCCTCGTCATGTCCCCGATCTTATCCAGGACTCCGAACTCCTTCGGTACACCAAAACATGTAAACTCATAATATAACTGTCATCGTAACCTTAAGCGTGCGGAACCTACGGGTTCGAGAACAATGTAGACATGACCGAGACACGTCTCCGGTCAATAACCAATAGCGGGACCTGGATGCCCATATTGGCTCCTACATATTCTACGAAGATCTTTATCGGTCAGACCGCATAACAACATACGTTGTTCCCTTTGTCATCGGTATGTTACTTGCCCGAAATTCGATCGTCAGTATCCAATACCTAGTTCAATCTCGTTACCGGCAAGTCTCTTTACTCGTTCTGTAATACATCATCTCGCAACTAACTCATTAGTTGCAATGCTTGCAAGGCTTATGTGATGTGCATTACCGAGAGGGCCCAGAGATACCTCTCCGACAATCGGAGTGACAAAACCTAATCTCAAAATACGCCAACCCAACATGTACCTTTGGAGACACCTGTAGTACTCCTTTATAATCACCCAGTTACGTTGTGACGTTTGGTAGTACCCAAAGTGTTCCTCCGGTAAACGGGAGTTGCATAATCTCATAGTTATAGGAACATGTATAAGTCATGAAGAAAGCAATAGCAACATACTAAACGATCGGGTGCTAAGCTAATGGAATGGGTCATGTCAATCAGATCATTCTCTTAATGATGTGATCCCGTTAATCAAATAACAACTCATTGTTCATGGTTAGGAAACATAACCATCTTTGATTAACGAGCTAGTCAAGTAGAGGCATACTAGTGACACTTTGTTTGTCTATGTATTCACACATGTATTATGTTTCCGGTTAATACAATTCTAGCATGAATAATAAACATTTATCATGATTATAAGGAAATAAATAATAACTTTATTATTGCCTCTAGGGCATATTTCCTTCAGTCTCCCACTTGCACTAGAGTCAATAATCTAGATTACACCGTAATGATTCTAACACCCATGGAGCCTGGGTGCTGATCATGTTTTGCTCGTGGAAGAGGTTTAGTCAACGGGTCTGCAACATTCAGATCCGTATGTACCTTGCAAATCTCTATGTCTCCCACCTGGACGAGATCCCGGATGGAATTGAAGCGTCTCTTGATGTGCTTGGTTCTCTTGTGAAATCTGGATTCCTTTGCCAAGGCAATTGCACCAGTATTGTCACAAAAGATTTTCATTGGACCCGATGCACTAGGTATGACACCTAGATCGGATATGAACTCCTTCATCCAGACTCCTTCGTTCGCTGCTTCCGAAGCAGCTATGTACTCCGCTTCACATGTAGATCCCGCTACGACGCTTTGTTTAGAACTGCACCAACTGACAGCTCCACCGTTTAATGTAAACACGTATCCGGTTTGTGATTTAGAATTGTCCGGATCAGTGTCAAAGCTTGCATCAACGTAACCTTTTACGATGAGCTCTTTGTCACCTCCATATACGAGAAACATATCCTTAGTCCTTTTCAGGTATTTCAGGATGTTCTTGATCGCTGTCCAGTGATCCACTCCTGGATTACTTTGGTACCTCCCTGCTAGACTTATAGCAAGGCACACATCGGGTCTGGTACACAGCATTGCATACATGATAGATCCTATGGCTGATGCATAGGGAACATCTTTCATATTCTCTCTATCTTCTGCAGTGGTCGGGCTTTGAGTCTTACTCAATTTCACACCTTGTAACACAGGCAAGAATCCTTTCTTTGCTTGATCCATTTTGAACTTCTTCAAAATTTTGTCAAGGTATGTTGTTTGTGAAAGTCCAATTAAGCGTTTTGATCTATCTCTATAGATCTTTATGCCTAATATGTAAGCAGCTTCACCAAGGTCTTTCATTGAAAAACTCTTATTCAAGTATCCCTTTATGCTATCCAGAAATTCTATATCATTTCCAATTAGTAATATGTCATCCACATATAATATTAGAAATGCTACAGAGCTCCCACTCACTTTCTTGTAAATACAGGCTTCTCCGAAAGTCTGTATAAAACCAAATGCTTTGATCACACTATCAAAGCGTTTATTCCAACTCTGAGAGGCTTGCACCAGTCCATAAATGGACCGCTGGAGCTTGCACACTTTGTTAGCTCCTTTTGGATCGACAAAACCTTCTGGTTGCATCATATACAACTCTTCTTCCAGAAATCCATTCAGGAATGCAGTTTTGACATCCATTTGCCAAATTTCATAATCATAAAATGCGCAATCGCTAACATGATTCGGACGGACTTAAGCATCGCTACGGGTGAGAAGGTCTCATCGTAGTCAATCCCTTGAACTTGCCGAAAACCTTTCGCGACAAGTCGAGCTTTGTAGACAGTAACATTACCATCAGCGTCAGTCTTCTTCTTAAAGATCCATTTATTCTCAATTTCTTGCCGATCATCGGGCAAGTCAACCAAAGTCCATACTTTGTTCTCATACATGGATCCCATCTCAGATTTCATGGCTTCAAGCCACTTTGCGGAATCTTGGCTCACCATCGCTTCTTCATAGTTCGTAGGTTCATCATGATCTAGTAGCATGATTTCCAGAACAGGATTACCGTACCACTCTGGCGCGGATCTTACTCTGCTTGATCTACGAGGTTCAGTAGTATCTTGATCTAAAGTTTCATGACTATCATCATTAGCTTCCTCACTTATTGGTGTAGGTGTCGCAGAAACAATTTTCTGTGATGTACTACTTTCCAATAAAGGAGCAGGTACAGTTACCTCGTCAAGTTCTACTTTCCTCCCACTCACTTCTTTCGAGAGAAACTCCTTCTCTAGAAAGGATCCATTCTTAGCAACGAATGTCTTGCCTTCGGATCTGTGATAGAAGGTGTACCCAACAGTCTCCTTTGGGTATCCTATGAAGACACATTTCTCCGATTTGGGTTCGAGCTTATCAGGTTGAAGCTTTTTCACATAAGCATCGCAGCCCCAAACTTTAAGAAACGACAACTTTGGTTTCTTGCCAAACCACAGTTCATAAGGTGTCGTCTCAACGGATTTTGATGGTGCCCTACTTAACGTGAATGCGGCCGTCTCTAGAGCGTATCCCCAAAACGATAGCGGTAAATCAGTAAGAGACATCATAGATCGCACCATATCTAGTAAAGTTCGATTACGATGTTCGGACACACCATTACGCTGTGGTGTTCCGGGTGGCGTGAGTTGCGAAACTATTCCACAATTTTTCAAATGTACGCCAAACTCGTAACTCAAATATTCTCCTCCACGATCAGATCGTAGAAACTTTATTTTCTTGTTACGATGATTTTCAACTTCACTCTGAAATTCTTTGAACTTTTCGAATGTTTCAGACTTGTGTTTCATTAAGTAGATATACCCATATCTGCTTAAGTGATCTGTGAAGGTGAGAAAATAACGATATCCGCCACGAGCCTCAATATTCATCGGACCACATACATCTGTATGTATGATCTCCAACAAATCTGTTGCTCTCTCCATAGTTCCGGAGAATGGTGTTTTTTTTGTCATCTTGCCCATGAGGCACGGTTCGCAAGTACCAAGTGATTCATAATCAAGTGGTTCAAAAAGTCCATCAGTATGGAGTTTCTTCACGCGCTTTACACCGATATGACCTAAACGACAGTGCCACAAATAAGTTGCACTTTCATTATTAACTCTGCATCTTTTGGCTTCAACATTATGAATATGTGTATCACTACTATCGATATTCATCAAAAATAGACCACTTTTCAAAGGTGCATGACCATAAAAGATATTACTCATATAAATAGAACAACCATTATTCTCTGATTTAAATGAATAACCGTCTCACATCAAACAAGATCCAGATGTAATGTTCATGCTCAACGCTGGCACCAAATAACAATTGTTTAGGTCTAATATTAATCCCGAAGGTAGATGTAGAGGTAGCGTGCCGACCGCGATCACATCGACTTTGGAACCGTTTCCCACGCGCATCGTCACCTCGTCCTTTGCTAGTGCCCGCTTATTCCATAGTCCCTGTTTCGAGTTGCAAATATTAGCAACAGAACCAGTATCAAATACCCAGGTGCTACTGCGAGCTCTAGTAAGGTACACATCAATAACATGTATATCACATATACCTTTGTTCACCTTGCCATCCTTCTTATCCGCCAAATACTTGGGGCAGTTCCGCTTCCAGTGACCAGTCTGCTTGCAGTAGAAGCACTCAGTTTCAGGCTTAGGTCCAGACTTGGGTTTCTTCTCCAGAGCAGCAACTTGTTTGCTGTTCTTCTTGAAGTTCCCCTTCTTCTTCCCTTTGCCCTTTTTCTTGAAACTAGTGGTCTTGTTGACCATCAACACTTGATGCTCCTTCTTGATTTCTACCTCCGCAGCTTTCTGCATTGCGAAGAGCTCGGGAATAGTCTTGTTCATCCCTTGCATATTATAGTTCATCACGAAGCTCTTGTAGCTTGGTGGCAGTGATTGGAGAATTCTGTCAATGACGCAATCATCTGGAAGATTAACTCCCAATTGAATCAAGTGATTATTATACCCAGACATTTTGCTTGAAATATTAACTTCAACTCCTGGAACATCTCATATGCCCCATGACGTTCAAAACGTCGTTGAAGTCCCGATTCTAAGCCGTAAAGCATGGCACACTGAACTATCGAGTAGTCATCAGCTTTGCTCTGCCAGATGTTCATAACATCTGGTGTTGCT